>NC_142775.1:23565534-23718278 GCF_988280905.1 Pimephales promelas | reverse complement strand
GAGGGCCATGAGACTTAGACCTGAGTGCAAAAATGGAGGCTCTAGCCCCTTCCAGAGCTGAGATATCGAAACTCAAAAATTCGGCCCGAAAAAAAAACGACAGTGGTACCCCTTACGTTTTTTGTTTTTTTTTGGGCGAAAAATTAAGTTTCTCCAATCTTCCCAAAACTCTGGATTCTGATAGAGGGCCATGAGACTTAGACCTGAGTGCAAAAATGGAGGCTCTAGCCCCTTCCAGAGCTGAGATATCGAAACTCAAAAATTCGGCCCGAAAAAAAAAACGACAGTGGTACCCCTTATGTTTTTTGTTTTTTTTTGGGCGAAAAATTAAGTTTCTCCAATCTTCCCAAAACTCTGGATTCTGATAGAGGGCCATGAGACTTAGACCTGAGTGCAAAAATGGAGGCTCTAGCCCCTTCCAGAGCTGAGATATCGAAACTCAAAAATTCGGCCCGGAAAAAAAACGACAGTGGTACCCCTTACGTTTTTTTTTTTTTTTTGGGCGAAAAATTAAGTTTCTCCAATCTTCCCAAAACTCTGGATTCTGATAGAGGGCCATGAGACTTAGACCTGAGTGCAAAAATTGAGGCTCTAGCCCCTTCCAGAGCTGAGATATCGAAACTCAAAAATTCGGCCCGAAAAAAAAAACGACAGTGGTACCCCTTACGTTTTTTTTTTTTGGGCGAAAAATTAAGTTTCTCCATTCTTCCCAAAACTCTGGATTCTGATAGAGGGCCATGAGACTTAGACCTGAGTGCAAAAATGGAGGCTCTAGCCCCTTCCAGAGCTGAGATATCGAAACTCAAAAATTCGGCCCGAAAAAAAAACGACAGTGGTACCCCTTACTTTTTTTTTTTTTGGCGAAAAATTAAGTTTCTCCGATCTTCCCAAAACTCTGGATTCTGATAGAGGGCCATGAGACTTAGACCTGAGTGCAAAAATGGAGGCTCTAGCCCCTTCCAGAGCTGAGATATCGAAACTCAAAAATTCGGCCCGAAAAAAAAACGACAGTGGTACCCCTTACGTTTTTTTTTTCCGGGCGAAAGATTAAGTTTCTCCAATCTTCCCAAAACTCTGGATTCTGATATAGGGCCATGAGACTTAGACCTGAGTGCAAAAATGGAGGCTCTAGCCCCTTCCAGAGCTGAGATATCGAAACTCAAAAATTCGGCCCGAAAAAAAAAACGACAGTGGTACCCCTTACGTTTTTTGTTTTTTTTTGGGCGAAAAATTAAGTTTCTCCAATCTTCCCAAAACTCTGGATTCTGATAGAGGGCCATGAGACTTAGACCTGAGTGCAAAAATGGAGGCTCTAGCCCCTTCCAGAGCTGAGATATCGAAACTCAAAAATTCGGCCCGAAAAAAAAACGACAGTGGTACCCCTTACGTTTTTTGTTTTTTTTTGGGCGAAAAATTAAGTTTCTCCAATCTTCCCAAAACTCTGGATTCTGATAGAGGGCCATGAGACTTAGACCTGAGTGCAAAAATGGAGGCTCTAGCCCCTTCCAGAGCTGAGATATCGAAACTCAAAAATTCGGCCCGAAAAAAAAAACGACAGTGGTACCCCTTATGTTTTTTGTTTTTTTTTGGGCGAAAAATTAAGTTTCTCCAATCTTCCCAAAACTCTGGATTCTGATAGAGGGCCATGAGACTTAGACCTGAGTGCAAAAATGGAGGCTCTAGCCCCTTCCAGAGCTGAGATATCGAAACTCAAAAATTCGGCCCGGAAAAAAAACGACAGTGGTACCCCTTACGTTTTTTTTTTTTTTTTTGGGCGAAAAATTAAGTTTCTCCAATCTTCCCAAAACTCTGGATTCTGATAGAGGGCCATGAGACTTAGACCTGAGTGCAAAAATTGAGGCTCTAGCCCCTTCCAGAGCTGAGATATCGAAACTCAAAAATTCGGCCCGAAAAAAAAAACGACAGTGGTACCCCTTACGTTTTTTTTTTTTGGGCGAAAAATTAAGTTTCTCCATTCTTCCCAAAACTCTGGATTCTGATAGAGGGCCATGAGACTTAGACCTGAGTGCAAAAATGGAGGCTCTAGCCCCTTCCAGAGCTGAGATATCGAAACTCAAAAATTCGGCCCGAAAAAAAAACGACAGTGGTACCCCTTACTTTTTTTTTTTTTGGCGAAAAATTAAGTTTCTCCGATCTTCCCAAAACTCTGGATTCTGATAGAGGGCCATGAGACTTAGACCTGAGTGCAAAAATGGAGGCTCTAGCCCCTTCCAGAGCTGAGATATCGAAACTCAAAAATTCGGCCCGAAAAAAAAACGACAGTGGTACCCCTTACGTTTTTTTTTTCCGGGCGAAAGATTAAGTTTCTCCAATCTTCCCAAAACTCTGGATTCTGATATAGGGCCATGAGACTTAGACCTGAGTGCAAAAATGGAGGCTCTAGCCCCTTCCAGAGCTGAGATATCGAAACTCAAAAATTCGGCCCGAAAAAAAAAAACGACAGTGGTACCCCTTACGTTTTTTTTTTTTTTGGCGAAAAATTAAGTTTCTCCGATCTTCCCAAAACTCTGGATTCTGATAGAGGGCCATGAGACTTAGACCTGAGTGCAAAAATGAAGGCTCTAGCCCCTTCCAGAGCTGAGATATCGAAACTCAAAAATTCGGCCCGAAAAAAAAAACGACAGTGGTACCCCTTACATTTTTTTTTTTGGCGAAAAATTAAGTTTCTCCAATCTTCCCAAAACTCTGGATTCTGATAGACGGCCATGAGACTTAGACCTGAGTGCAAAAATGGAGGCTCTAGCCCCTTCCAGAGCTGAGATATCGAAACTCAAAAATTCGGGCCGAAAAAAAAACGACAGTGGTACCCCTTACGTTTTTTTTTTTTTGGCGAAAAATTAAGTTTCTCCAATCTTCCCAAAACTCTGGATTCTGATAGAGGGCCATGAGACTTAGACCTGAGTGCAAAAATGGAGGCTCTAGCCCCTTCCAGAGCTGAGATATCGAAACTCAAAAATTCGGCCCGAAAAAAAAACGACAGTGGTACCCCTTACGTTTTTTTTTTTTGGGCGAAAAATTAAGTTTCTCCAATCTTCCCAAAACTCTGGATTCTGATAGAGGGCCATGAGACTTAGACCTGAGTGCAAAAATGGAGGCTCTAGCCCCTTCCAGAGCTGAGATATCGAAACTCAAAAATTCGGCCTGGAAAAAAAATGACAGTGGTACCCCTTACGTTTTTTTTTTTTTTTGGGCGAAAAATTAAGTTTCTCCAATCTTCCCAAAACTCTGGATTCTGATAGAGGGCCATGAGACTTAGACTTGAGTGCAAAAATGGAGGCTCTAGCCCCTTCCAGAGCTGAGATATCGAAACTCAAAAATTCGGCCCGAAAAAAAAAACGACAGTGGTACCCCTTACGTTTTTTTTTTTTTTGGCGAAAAATTAAGTTTCTCCGATCTTCCCAAAACTCTGGATTCTGATAGAGGGCCATGAGACTTAGACCTGAGTGCAAAAATGAAGGCTCTAGCCCCTTCCAGAGCTGAGATATCGAAACTCAAAAATTCGGCCCGAAAAAAAAAAACGACAGTGGTACCCCTTACATTTTTTTTTTTTTGGCGAAAAATTAAGTTTCTCCAATCTTCCCAAAACTCTGGATTCTGATAGACGGCCATGAGACTTAGACCTGAGTGCAAAAATTGAGGCTCTAGCCCCTTCCAGAGCTGAGATATCGAAACTCAAAAATTCGGCCCGAAAAAAAAAAACGACAGTGGTACCCCTTACGTTTTTTTTTTCCGGGCGAAAAATTAAGTTTCTCCAATCTTCCCAAAACTCTGGATTCTGATATAGGGCCATGAGACTTAGACCTGAGTGCAAAAATGGAGGCTCTAGCCCCTTCCAGAGCTGAGATATCGAAACTCAAAAATTCGGCCCGAAAAAAAAACGACAGTGGTACCCCTTACGTTTTTTTTTTTTTTTGCCGAAAAATTAAGTTTCTCCAATCTTCCCAAAACTCTGGATTCTGATAGAGGGCCATGAGACTTAGACCTGAGTGCAAAAATGGAGGCTCTAGCCCCTTCCAGAGCTGAGATATCGAAACTCAAAAATTCGGCCCGAAAAAAAAACGACAGTGGTACCCCTTACGTTTTTTGTTTTTTTTTGGGCGAAAAATTAAGTTTCTCCAATCTTCCCAAAACTCTGGATTCTGATAGAGGGCCATGAGACTTAGACCTGAGTGCAAAAATGGAGGCTCTAGCCCCTTTCAGAGCTGAGATATCGAAACTCAAAAATTCGGCCCGAAAAAAAAACGACAGTGGTACCCCTTACGTTTTTTTTTTTTGGGCGAAAAATTAAGTTTCTCCGATCTTCCCAAAACTCTGGATTCTGATAGAGGGCCATGAGACTTAGACCTGAGTGCAAAAATGGAGGCTCTAGCCCCTTCCAGAGCTGAGATATCGAAACTCAAAAATTCGGGCCGAAAAAAAAACGACAGTGGTACCCCTTACGTTTTTTTTTTTTTGGCGAAAAATTAAGTTTCTCCAATCTTCCCAAAACTCTGGATTCTGATAGAGGGCCATGAGACTTAGACCTGAGTGCAAAAATGGAGGCTCTAGCCCCTTCCAGAGCTGAGATATCGAAACTCAAAAATTCGGCCCGAAAAAAAAACGACAGTGGTACCCCTTATGTTTTTTTTTTTTTGGGCGAAAAATTAAGTTTCTCCAATCTTCCCAAAACTCTGGATTCTGATAGAGGGCCATGAGACTTAGACCTGAGTGCAAAAATGGAGGCTCTAGCCCCTTCCAGAGCTGAGATATCGAAACTCAAAAATTCGGCCCGAAAAAAAAACGACAGTGGTACCCCTTACGTTTTTTTATTTTTTTGGCGAAAAATTAAGTTTCTCCGATCTTCCCAAAACTCTGGATTCTGATAGAGGGCCATGAGACTTAGACCTGAGTGCAAAAATGGAGGCTCTAGCCCCTTCCAGAGCTGAGATATCGAAACTCAAAAATTCGGCCCGAAAAAAAAAAAACGACAGTGGTACCCCTTACGTTTTTTTTTTTCGGGCGAAAAATTAAGTTTCTCCAATCTTCCCAAAACTCTAGATTCTGATAGAGGGCCATGAGACTTAGACATGAGTGCAAAAATGGAGGCTCTAGCCCCTTCCAGAGCTGAGATATCGAAACTCAAAAATTCGGCCCGAAAAAAAAAACGACAGTGGTACCCTTTACGTTTTTTTTTTTTGGGCGAAAAATTAAGTTTCTCCACTCTTCCCAAAACTCTGGATTCTGATAGAGGGCCATGAGACTTAGACCTGAGTGCAAAAATGGAGGCTCTAGCCCCTTCCACAGCTGAGATATCGAAACTCAAAAATTCGGCCCGAAAAAAAAAAAACGACAGTGGTACCCCTTACGTTTTTTTTTTCGGGTGAAAAATTAAGTTTCTCCAATCTTCCCAAAACTCTGGATTCTGATAGAGGGCCATGAGACTTAGACCTGAGTGCAAAAATGGAGGCTCTAGCCCCTTCCAGAGCTGAGATATCGAAACTCAAAAATTCGGCCCGAAAAAAAAACGACAGTGGTACCCCTTACGTTTTTTTTTTTTTTTGAGTTTCGATATCTCAGCTCTGGAAGGGGCTAGAGCCTCAATTTTTGCACTCAGGTCTAAGTCTCATGGCCCTCTATCAGAATCCAGAGTTTTGGGAAGATTGGAGAAACTTAATTTTTCGCCCAAAAAAAAAAAAAAACGTAAGGGGTACCACTGTCGTTTTTTTTTCGGGCCGAATTTTTGAGTTTCGATATCTCAGCTCTGGAAGGGGCTAGAGCCTCCATTTTTGCACTCAGGTCTAAGTCTCATGGCCCTCTATCAGAATCCAGAGTTTTGGGAAGATTGGAGAAACTTAATTTTTCGCCCCCAAAAAAAAAAAAACGTAAGGGGTACCACTGTCGTTTTTTTTTCGGGCCGAATTTTTGAGTTTCGATATCTCAGCTCTGGAAGGGGCTAGAGCCTCCATTTTTGCACTCAGGTCTAAGTCTCATGGCCCTCTATCAGAATCCAGAGTTTTGGGAAGATTGGAGAAACTTTTTTTTTCGCCCAAAAAAAAAAAAACGTAAGGGGTACCACTGTCGTTTTTTTTTTCGGGCCGAATTTTTGAGTTTCGATATCTCAGCTCTGGAAGGGGCTAGAGCCTCCATTTTTGCACTCAGGTCTAAGTCTCATGGCCCTCTATCAGAATCCAGAGTTTTGGGAAGATTGGAGAAACTTAATTTTTCGCCCAAAAAAAAAAAAAAAAAACCGTAAGGGGTACCACTGTCGTTTTTTTTTTTCGGGCCGAATTTTTGAGTTTCGATATCTCAGCTCTGGAAGGGGCTACAGTGTCCCCATCACTTTAGGAGCCACACAGACCACAGGGTGATCGCCCCCTACTGGCCTCACTAACAGCTCTTCCAGCAGTAACCTTGTTTTCCCAGAAGTCTCCCATCCAGGTACTAACCAGGCTCAAACCTGCTTAGCTTCAGTGGGCAACAGGTCTTGGCTACAGGCTGATGTACCTATATATATATATATATATACACACACACAAATACACACACACACACGGGATGACTTAAAAGGTCATTTAAATCAGACGCAGCTCCAATAAAAAAACAAAACCATAATCTTAAAAAAAAATCTTTTATTTACAGCCTGAAAGTTCAGAGGTATTTACAATGCTATTTATATCACAACTGTAAACCAGAAATTAACGCTTCACTAGATTACAAATATGCAAAATGCAAATGAGTCTGTCATGCTGCACACAATGAAAACAACACACTGGTGACATTTGAGGCCAGTTGAATGAAATTATGCTAACAAATGATGACTGTAGACATTTGGAAAATGAAAAATCAAACAAATTGGTAAAATATATCCAGCTGTATATGAGGTTTTGCTTAAGAAAGGACCTGTGTAGCATTTTATGTTGCCACTCAGATCTCCACAATCACAGAGACAAGATGAATTGACGCAGACAACATACTTTCATACCTTTCAAGCTGTTCAGGTGGACAAACTCATGTTAATGTGGACACATCACATAACACACACACACACACTCAGTCAGAGTCACTGCTGCTGCTGGAGGAATCTGTTGACATGGCCTCAACATCATCTTCATTTTCTTTGTTATGACCTGGTGGCTCCAGCCCAAAATCGTTGCCATGGTGAGGAGGCAGAATCCCCATGGAAACATCAGTGGACTGCCAAGGATACTGTGGGGTTAGTACATCTAAAAGCAAAAGGAGAAATATACATTAACAAAAAAATACATAATCACACACACATTATAATACGTTTATAGCCCCTTTCACACAGAGCGCTGATCCCAGAAAATTTCCATTGAACTGCTGAAGTGAATGCAAACACATCCCGGGATTGATCCAGTGATGGGGACCTAGTGACATCGCTGGAATCAGTCCAGCAACATGGCCTGCATGAACAAAAGACAGGGCTAAAGCCGTACGGGGTGTGTCGTAGTGATGACACACGTGTTTGTGTTTGTCATCACATGTCTTTATGGGATGTGTGTGAATGCATCCACAGGTTCCAGAAAATCCCTGGCAGTGTGAATGAACCAAAATTAAAAGATCCTGCAACACATTATCTGTAATCTCTGTGCGAAATGGGCTCATGATAAAGACAACTAAGAAGAGAAGAGAGCATGGACAGATGAATCAAACATCTGAACAGAAGAAAAAAACCTGCCTGGTAACCTCCCAGCAGCCAATGCATCTCCAGGCAGGTGTCCATTCACTCCATTGGTGGACATGTTGCTGATGTTACCCAACATTCCACTGCGCATCTCCAGATCAGTGGGGTACGGCCTGCGGGGGTCACCTACACACACATCACATGAGATTACAGATACAATCAGACATCAGCCAATCAAGTCATTGGAAATGTTTCAGAATAAATCAAGTCAGATAGGAATGACAGGAATGGAAAAACATGATGCAGAAGGAAGTAGTAGTCTGTTTACCTGGAACCCAGTTCAGAGGAGCACAAACTGCATTACTGGCACTGATCCTGTGAGCGTACTTGATGATCTCCTCTGAAGAGATACTCCCTAATCAAAACAAACAGAACAACCAAAAAAAAAAAAAAAGAAGAAGAAACATTGAGGAAATTGTGTACATAAATGTACAAGTAGATACTGTGGTATATCGAGTAAATATAAAGTAAAACAAAAACTACAATTACTTGCATTTCAGTCTTATAACTATCAATTCTACAGATAATGATCACATACACTGGAATATAAGTCACATTTTTTATTATCTGAAACATGCTGCAACTTCAATTCTAAAGCAACTTATATAACACAATTAATGTCAAGCAAACAAAACATGTGCAAAGCAATCACATTTTGATTTGTGCTGAATAAGAGGTACATGGCCCTTAGATTATTTGTATAGCACATTTACTAATTGTCAGCAGTTTTAGTTTTGCTTTTAATACATTTGTTTAAGCTTGCTGTATATAATTATATTGTTGCTTATAATGAATGCCAATATAGTTTATGTTTTATTCTTATATTCTTCCATCCTGTTCTGTTCTAAATACAATCAAACTTAAAGGATTTGTTGTGGAGTCAGGGGAAACTAATAAAATACATGTTTATAATGTTCCTAAATGTTTTGTTTTATTATTACAGAGTGCAATAAAATGTGACTTACAGACCAATGCGACTTTTTTTTTTTGTCTCTCAACAATGCAATTTATTTTGACCCAGTGCAACTTATTTTGTGTAACAAATAATACCTTTTCTGGCCTTTTCAATAGACTTCAGTTTCTCTTTTGCTTGATAGACAGCAGTAGCCTGATGATGAATGAAAAACATAATTATTATCTCAGGCTCATAAATATAAAACATGTTTTATACAAAAAAAAAAAAAGATTGGATGAGTTGCACTTTATTATAAGTTGTCTTTGTTACGGTGTAAATACACAAACAAGTAACATTACAACAATATTAATTAGCAATGTGTACTAATTATATGGTTAGTTTCTTGTAATTAAGTATACTTTACTGTTATTTCTAATAGTTCATAGATGAATGATGTATAACCAGGATACTTAAAATTGTTCAAGAATGTGAGTTAAATCAAAATGCATTTCAAATGACGAATGATGTTTGTGAGTGCCTCAAATCAAATGATTCATATCAGTCACCAGTATGTGCTCAGCCTCTTTGAGTTGTTTCTGGAGCTGCTGGATATCACTGTCTCTCTTTTCGACTTCCTTCTCCAGCGTCTGCATCTCCTGGTGAACTCTGCCCTGCTCCATCGCCGTCTGCATCAGCTCCTGGAACTCTTTATCTTTCTGCACTAACAGCTCCAGTATCTGTTCACAGAATCAGCAGCATACAGTCACTGCCATCTAATAGTCAAGCAAGCATATAGTAATTCATCATTTTAATACTGACTCTTAATTAATTGTTTTAGCAAATGTAATTGATTTTCAGTTACTTTAAAGCATGCAATCTCAGTCATTGATTGAGTGTTGTCTCTGTATGTATAAACAGTGTCTCTCACCTGTGTGTCCTCTCCGGGCTGGGGCAGTTTCTGTGACCTGGACAGTGCTAGCATCTCTATCAACTCTCTACAACAGAAACAAGAAAATATATATATAAAACAATAAATAAATAAAAACGAAAGATGAGCCGTGTGTGCACAGTAGTATTATTATCAGTAAAAACAGTAGGCTGGGGTAGACAAGAGAGAGTGGGACTTTATTTATTCATTAATCGTTATTCATTAATCGCTAACGTTAAACCAGAAACTGTTAACAGAATCACTGGAAATCTCATGAATGATGAATTCTTCATCTAAATGTGCAATATATATAACGACAAACCTGGATAAAACTTCAATATCATCCAGAGTAGATAAAAGCTTTTCCTTCGTGGGCTTCTCTGCCGCCGCCATGTTTCTCATTCCTTGCGCATGCGTGAGAACCGAGAAACCAAAAAGAAACGCATGTGTCAGACAGTGACACCTGTTGGCAGTAAGACCAAAATGACCAAAATAGCTCGATAAGAATATTTGCATTATTATTATTATTATTATTATTATTATTATTATTATTATCATACAGTTGTATCCTTACTTAAGTAACTATAAAATAATATAATAATATAATAATTTAAATGTAGCTTAATTCAAAGCTTGTTTTGTCTTATTTTAAATAATTTCAAGTCATCTTGGACATATGAGATGCATGGCTTCCATGCAAACTATTCTATTTGTTAGTTGTTGTTGTTGTTGTTGTTACAATTGCTGCATTATCTATTCTATTCCACATTTACAAATAACGAAAGGTAGTAATAACTTCTAGTAAGTATTTCTGTTGTTTCCAGGTGTTGTAGTTGATTTTAGTTGTCACTAGAGGCAGCGCGGGAGCCTCTGTTGTTGTGATAGGTCATGTGCGTCACACACAAACATTGCTGCTGATCAGGAAACTAAACGCTCTCTGAGTTTTGTCTCACTTCTCTTTCGCTTTCACGGAAATAACAACTTACAGAGACTCTTCACTATGGTTAAAGTTTCTTTTAACAAGGCTCTTGCCCTAAAGGATCCGAAGAAGGAAAGCCTCATTCCTGATGTGCAGGTAGGTTATTAACAAATATTGTTCACTTTTTTTTTTAAATTATACGTCCAAAATTATACGTCCAATAATGTCTTAATTATTTTAATAGAAAAGTCTAGTAATGTGTGCACGTTGTTCCTATCTTGAGAGAAGTTGGCTAGAGTTATATCAAATGCAGAATAGTGTTTCTTTGTTTAAGTAACGTTATGTTTTAACAGACTTTGATCAGTTCATAGTGTTAACGTTATATAAAATGGCTGACGACCCAAAGCTTGTCAAAATGGATATAACCCATCCTATTATTTTATAGTATTATATTATTTATATTACCTATCTGTATGCTGATAGCTTTCATTGTATTTCAATGACAAACTGTGCCCTTTCAAATAAGGAAGTTACAGAGGGTAGTTAAAGTCATTTTTTTGTGTGTACTAAGGGCCAAATATCTGAAAATGTCCTCACAAACACAACCCATTTTAAATCGATTTATTTAGACTGTCCACAAAAGTAATCAAATCAAGGGACTATGGGCAAGTGCTCAGGGCCCTCAAAATAAGAAAAACCCAGAAAAAATGTAGATGGATAAAGGCATTTCATTCGACCATTTGTGCCCTAGCTGCACAGACGTCACATTGTATTGTGCCATCTCAAGTGAGATTTCAATCCGAATTTAGTGAGATTTCAATCCGAAGGGATTGAATATTCAGTCTGAGAGCACGTGACCAATAGACCACTTAGCAGGAAGTGTAGAGAATTTACACGTTAAACATGACTACAGACGTTTATCACTTAGTTTCAATATATCTTAATTAAATGGATAATAACTAAAGTAAATAACGATGGATGAAATAAACATCCATTTGTATATTAAATGAAAGTGTGGTTTATATTATATTACAGATGTAGACTATATTGCACTCTAAAAATTTTTACAAAAGCGGGGTTTTCGCAGCTTTGCCATGGAAGTGAATTCAGTGAATCTTGTGTGTGTGTCTTTTCCACTATGAAGAACCTTTTGCAATTGTATGTTAATTTCTTTGTGGAATCATCAATGCAAAAAAAAAAAAAAAAAAAAACTTTATTTGTCATCATACTTCTAAAATATATGCAACGCTCAAATGTGATATTTAGAAGAAAGGTTCATCAACTGAAATTTGCGATTAGGGAGGGAAGGAAAGAAAATTAATCAGTCACTATTGAATTAATCAGTAATGACACTGAAAAAAAAAATAATAATCTTCAAATGTCTCAGTGGTGGTAGCCCAAGACGTGTTTGTTTTGTAAGTTTGAAGCAGTAAGCATAGTTGAATTTATTATAATGGGATTCTTCCAGACATAGTTTAGCTGTGTTTTTCACAGCACACATTAGAAATGCCTTGCACTCAGTTGTACCAGGAGACTTTTCATGGGTTGTGAAAGACAGACTTGTTGAGGCATGTTTGATATGTGCACTCTCAAACATGTTTATGATAATGACTGTATTGCAAAAGGAGTAAGTTTCTAGAAGCTTTACAAAGATTCACATTCACAACTTCCTGGTTAAGACCATCCAACATCTGCCTTACTCAATAAAGGGTCTGTGTGGTTTTGTTAATGTGCAAAAAGTCTAAAAACTGGTTTTGCTTTTGCACTAAAAGATATTGAATGAGGATAAACTATTTGTAAGTTGAGTAGAGCACTTTGAAACGATTAATTGGGGCAGTATCTCACTCCTGAACATGTTGTCAGTCTCTCTTTAGATAGTCACTTGAATTCCCCTTCTGCTCTTTAAATGGAAACAACTTGTTTCACTTTTTCTTTTGATTCATGTGTGAGCTTTTCTGCAGTTATTGTTTGAGTGAGGAAGTGTTATAGATTAAATGTTGCTGACTATTCCTCCTCGTGACTTTTCAGAAGTTGACTGTTTTAACACATTTGACTTGAAACCGAATTTCCTCATAACTTCATTAGTCATAATTTCTGTTTAAAATGTATCTAACAGTGTATCTCAAGGCAATCTGCTGTCTGGATTGAAGGTTTAGGGTACAGGAAGGTCAGGCCCTGTTTTGACATGTTGCCCTTTGCTGTTTACAGTACATAGTACATAAAATCTGGGATTTTATTTTATTTTTTTTAAATGCACAATTTTTTCCTTTAGTTTTGTGAAAATCACCCTTTTTCTAAGAAACCACTTTATTCCTCTTGTTAACCTGTCCTTGTGGTTTACGTTTTGTTTATTTTGCTCATCAAGGTTGCATTTATTTGATCAAAAATGTAGTAAAACAGTAATATTGTGAAATATTAATACAACTTTTCTATTTTAATGATATATTTTGATGTATTCCTGTGATGTCAAAGCTGAATTTTTACTAGCCGCACCAGTCTTCAGTGTCACATTAATCTATCAGAAATCATTCTAACATGCTGATTTGGTGCTCAAAAAAATTGCACATTTCTTCTTATCAATGTCGAAAATTTCTTGTTGGTTGATATTTTTGTGAAACAATTCTGGATTCTTTGATGAAAAGAAAGTTCAAAAGAACAGCATTTATTTGAATCCTTGCTGAATCTAGTAAAACAAATAGTAGATTTGGATGGTAGTGTGTGTGTATCTAGACTAGAGTTATTAAGTGTTGTTAACCATCATTATACTGTGTGATTTGTCCGGTAGGATGCTGAAGCAGCGGTGTGGGTGCGTCAACAGTCTAAGGTGTGGTGCTGGTGCTTCTGTCTGGGATTGGCTCTCATGCTCTCTGGCTTAGTGGTGGGAGGAGCCTACCTGTATAGATACTACGTGGTCGAGGTGAGATAATTGCTTTAACCATGGTGATATCAAAAACAAAACTTAACATCCTGTCGTCTTGTGTCACTGTTTGTCTTTATTTTGATTCGTTTTTATAATTATGTCTTAATCAGTCTAAGCCTGTTTCATAAAGCAGTTCTCAACCATGATACAACCCAGACTACATGTTTCTGAGATGATACAAGCCACCCAGTTTACATTACATGGTGGCAACTTCTAAGAAACAAGTTTTGTTCCAAAACAAGGCAGAATGCTTCAAACTAGAAATCAACCGATAATCAGTTTTAGCAATATTTTTTCCGATATTTAAGCATTTTCTCATAATCGGTTATCGGTTTTGTAAAATTGGATTTACCGATAAATGGCACCATCTTGTAGCCGTGTCAGTCAGCTGATACTTCATAATCTAGGCCGATTATTAATAATTTTAAAACAATTTTAAACCTTTTAAAACAAATACTTCTATTCATGCGTATTATATTTATGGAGAGTTAATAGATTCCTCTGTCATTTATTAATGTTCTCTATTTGAAACCATTACATTTTGTAATGTAAATGTGTTTTACCTGTTGTTAATATGATTGCTATTGTTATAAATAAAAAGTTGCAACTAGGATAATTAAGATACAATAAAGTTGTAGTGTTTTTTTTTTCAGGCAGTTTAGATACATACTATAATTGTGACCATATTTTTTTCAGATTTCAGACTCCATTTATTGATGTATTTTTGTTTTGTATGTTAGAAGGCAGTGCAATTTCAGAAATTACAACATTTAAAAAGTGTTAATTATAAAACAAGTTTGTTTAGTTCAGTGTTGTTGTTAGAATTGTTTAAATAATAGCTTTTATTTCGTTTTAGTCATGTAAATTTTTTTGACCTGTTTAGTCAAGTTTTAGTCAATTAAATGTCTGGGAATTTTAATCTAGTTTTAGTCAATGAAAACTTAGACACACTTTCATCACTGTATAATGGATAATCCGATTTTTTTGCACTTAAAACTTAAAAGCACTTAAAAGCACAAACTGGTTTATTTGACCTCATCTAGTTTCCTGATTTATTATAGGCTATTTATCATATAAATATAACACTCTCTACATTATGAAAACTGGTAAAACAAAAAAAATCTTTCAAAATCTAGCTAAAGCAGTGTAATCCCTTATAATAATTGTAATAATTCTAAAATACATGAATGTTTTTTTCTATTAACTAGCCTAAGAAAATGAACGAACATGCATAGCCACATCTCATTGAAAATGTTTCATTTAAATATTTAATGTTTGAATGGCTGTGATGTCCACTGCTTTGCACCAAATCATTTGCACGCTCGTCTTTTTATTTTCTTTCTTTTATCTATCTGAAGCGATTGCAACAATATTGAAATCTGCAGTCTCTGTGGTGAGTGTGAAAGTCTCCTGCGATTGCCGCCTGTTCACTGTACAGTACAATCTTGACGTGTACCAGCGGCTTTGATGCGATTATCAAGTAAACTCGCTCGCAATGTGTGCAATGGCTCACGACCTCCCAAGTGTCCACCCAACTTTAGTCATAAAACAGGTTGTCGACTAACATTTGTCATCGTAGGTTTCATTGAATTCATTTTTCGATCTTGTGATTGCAAGAATTAATGCAAATTCAACCAATCACCATTATTTGTGGCAGGGAAGTGTATACCCAACCATTCTTGGAAATTTTGATGCAGACATAAACATGCTTGTTTTTTTTTTTGACTCTATATATGTCTTTCTAACCCCACAGGAGGATGAGGTGTTTGCCTATGGGATGAAGTACTTGGATGAAGAGTATGAGTTTGATGAGGAGGTGGAAGTGGAGGTGGAGGTGGGAATGCCGCTGAGGCAGATTGAAGAGAATGTGAGATTTTTCGAAGACGATGAGGTGGAGCTCATCCAAGTGCCAGTACCTGAGTTCAAGGACAGCGATCCAGCTGACATCCTGCACGACTTCAGAATGGTGCAAAAATACACACACACACACACACACCCAGTGTTCAGCCATAACCACCACACACATAACATCAGTCCTACCAGGATGTAGTTCATTAATGCAAATTCAAGCAATGTTTTTTTGTAGTATTTTCATAATTGTTCTGAAAAAAATGCTAACCTGAAGGGGGAAAAGCAATATTAGCTAATCAAAATTCATAAATCATAAGTAATATCACTATGTGTTCAAATGTCCTGCCACCGTATTTGTATTCATTGTAAACTGAGTGGGGATTGGACTGGTTTTCTAAAATGTTCAATCTCTTAGTTATTAATTTACAAAATGTATTGTTTAGGACATACAGTTAAAGACCCAAAACCAGATACGATGAATGAAGACCCGGAGCAGGAGGCCGTTCTGTTTTACATTTACAAAATTCACAGCAATTATACCCTTCACCAAGGTCTAAGCTGCATTATTACCTTTGGTTGAATGATTCTGATAGGCTAAGAAATGACAGAAGCATATCTCCATCGATCAGAACTGCGTTTCTGGTCACATGCTTGTCTGGAACAACAGTCAGTCAGTCTGCAATAATGCCAGTTGTTCCTTTACTTGTAACCAAATATACTAACACGCACATAGACACGCAGGTTGGATTTGGTCTGGCTCTAACTATAAACAGTAGACTCTTCCCAAAACATCAAGATTATATGTTCTCTCAGTGAGAGGACACTTTAATATTGAACAGTAAAGTAAACACTTTAACTAAAATTGTTGGAACAATCTACATTGTTAAAAGCGCTATATAACTTTTAATATCAATTAAACTATTGATTACAATGACCCCTGTGACCTATAGCTGTCAGGGTAAGCTAGAAACACAGATGTATTGACACATGTTTAGAGGCCTCTCTCAATTCAAACAAAACAAGTCCATATTTCACTCATGAAATCATTCAAAAGGATATATTTTATATTGATATATTGAAAAGACAAGGGACTCCAGAATTTCCCCCTTCAGGATATATTACGTGCAATAATTAATTATATGTTATTTTATCCCATGTCCACAAAAACCTGTTTTCAGAATGAACTGAATGTATCAAATGTGACATTTAAAGACAAATGTCACAAAAGACTTCTTTTACAAATAAATACTTTTCTTTTCAACATTGATAATAAGCACCAAATCAGCGTATTAGAATGATTTCTGAAGGATCATGTGACTCTGAAGACTGGAGTAGTGATGCTGAATAAATGACGTATTAAAATAGAATTAATTAAAAAAAAAAAGTCATTTTAATTTGTAATATTACTGTTTTTACTGTGTAAATCTTACAGACCCCAAACTACTTGCATAAATACATGATTATTTATGGGTTTTCAATGCTCAGCAACACTAAAATGCTGCAAATATCAGCAGTTTTTGTCAGAAAAAAGTCTGACATATTTAGATTATCAATATGTATTTTTCAGTGACCAGTTCTTACATTTTTTAGTTCTGGCCCCCCTCAATTATGAATATTTGGTTAATCTTAAGTGCAGCTCTCTGGTTCCATGTGAATAATCCTGCATGTCATTCTTTGCTGTCAGAGGCTGACTGCTTATCTCGACCTGAATCTGAACAAATGCTACATCATCGCCCTGAACACCTCTGTTGTCATGCCACCCAGAGATTTCCATGAGTTCCTGGTCAACATCAAGGTAAACAAGGAGACGCTGTGAATCCATGTCAATAAGTGGTTCTTAATTGTTTTTGCATGAATGTGTTGGGGTTTTTTTTCTCCACACAAATGCATTTCAGACGTTAAGCCCGGGACACCCGAAACAACGTTCAGCCCTTAGGCAAGTTTGAGCATCAGTTTTTTCGGTGTGTTCCACACTCTGTTTTGGCTGATTCAACCTGTTGAATTGACGTCAGCACATTCGATGAGAGAGAGAACTCAGACTGGCTGTTGTATGAGAATAAAAGAGATATAAAAGCAAGTAACGAGGTCAAGTTTTACAAGATCTTACTGTAGCATTCGAATGCACAAAGTTTTCATAATAACATCAGCCGACTAGAATGAAGAAAGTGATCAGCATTATTGATATTCAAAATGATAAGCAAGCGCTGCTGTTTTTGGTTTGTATATCTCTAATCCACTGTAAAAAAAAAAAAAGGTTGCTGCTTTACATTTTTAAGTTCAATCAACTTGGATGTTTAAGTCATTTCAATTTAAATTACGTTAAACTGAAAAAAAAATCTTAAATCTTAAATAACTTTAAAAAAAGAAGTTAAAATTGCTTAACTTATTTTGATGAGTTAAAGCAATGTAAAAACACGCTGTCATTACTTATTGATCATATAATATTTTACAGTGTAGTTTTGGTTTCCCTTTTTGAATGACTATACCTGATAGACTATACCTATTGATGCATCGCCAGTTATCCTTTTTTTATTTTGAAGCACAGATTTTTCAAACTAGAGGCAACAATAGTCATCTTTGGTTGCTGAGAGTTATTTGACATCGGCTCAGTGTGTCCCTGGCTTTAGGTTTACGTTCTCTACTTGTTTTTTTTGGTTTTTTTTGCAGGCAGGAATGTATCTTCCTCAATCGTACCTGGTGCATGAACAGATGATGGTGACAGAGAAGCTGGACAGCGTCAGTGATCTGGGCTATTACATCTATAACCTGTGCAATGACAAAGACACATACAGACTACAGCGCAGAGACACCATACTGGGTAAGTGTACGCCAACAAACCGTTGATAAGACTGTGTTTACAGGAAACAGTGGTTATGTCTGTGCATAAATAAGTACTAATATGGGTGAAAAGGACAGTATTTTCTCTCATCATGTTCACTGTACAAGATCGTACATTTGAAATATGCTGGCCTGCATTAAACTGAATACATGTAAGATCCAGTTTTACACCATAGCTGTGCATACTTTCAAACTTCTAAAAGCTGAATGTGCTTCACTGCAGGTATGCAGAAGCGCGAGGCTCTAAACTGCCACAAGATCCGCCATTTTGAAAACAAGTTTGTGGTGGAGACTTTGATCTGCGAGCCCTGAAGAACGAGAATCATACATGGGTGTCTCTGACAAAGCAGCAGATCTTCCACATTTTCTTTAATTCAGTGTAGCTGTTTGTTCTTCAGCTTTTCAGAGGCCTTTTTTTTTTTACATCTAAAATGTGAACTTGTCTTTTCTGCACCAAAAGTTGTATTTTTTTTTTTTGTCATTTGTGTTATTTTAGCAATATTAAACTTAATAAAGAGTCAATATGTGCACAAGAACAAATAGGATTAACAATAGCAATTTTAGCGTAGAAATCTAATCAGCATGTCATTATTACCCAAAATGCCATTATTATTGCCATTATTTTGTCTCAAGAAGCTAGTAATATATAAAATAAAGGCCTGGTTTCTGGTTTAATTTAACCCCAGTTTGTGGAACCAGGCCATAATGTCACAATAATGAGGTGTTAAAGAAATATTTTGTTTTAAATGGGATCAATAGCCATACATACAAAGCACTTTTAGTTAAATAAATGAATATATAACTTAGAACTGCTTAAATTACCACAAACCTGAAATTAAAATTAGTTTTTGTTCTTTGCTTATTTGTGTATAAGCTGTCTTTAAACAAGATCCTAAACTTTACAATTTTCTGTCTTTAATCATAAGCTCATGAACTCCATCTAAGAAAACAATAAATAACAAAATAAACATGACAAACATTTTCACTATATAGAAAACTATTTTATAGATGTCTTAAAAGGATCAAAAGTGTATGTAAAGACATCTACAATGTAAAAAAAAAAGATGTCTGTTTCAAATAAATGATGGTTGTTTGTTCATTAAAGAATCCTGGAAGAAGTTTCCATGTGTCATGTGATAATGAATGGCTACTAAAAATTCAGCTTTGCTTCACAAGAAATATAGAAATGTAAATATTTTGTGTGGCATGTATCAGCATCAACATTGAGAAAATGTCATGTAAGTCACATGGCATATCCAGCCAAGCAGAGGTCACTGAGTTACCAGTGAGCCGAACAACTGCGAAAACTAACAAAGTGGTACTCACAGCAGCGCCATAGCAGCCTCTCAGACCAACCACTTCCCCTGGGTTTTATGGCATGAAGAGCTGAAATGGTGTCAAATGGAAGAACTCACCCCTCTGGTGGCAAAAGCAAATTCCTGCATTATTTTGAACTAAAAGTTAAGACTTAACAGAATAAAATGAAGACGGCCTGTAAACTTGCATACATCTCCCTAAACATTGTAAGAACTTGCAACAACAAAACTGAAACCTTGTGTACTTAAAGCAAGTTCAAATTACTTTAGCCAAACTGACAGCTGTCACTCAATTCATTGAAAAGGCTGTTTGAAAAGGTGTAATTTATTTGAAGATACTGGACTGAGGATGTGGAAATTTCAGCATTCATAAGCAAGTTGGCTGATAATGTTTATGACCTGTAGACTTTGAGGTTTCCTCCAAGATAATATCTGTCAAACCCCCGAACGGCTCGCTTCAGACTGGTTAACCAGAAATGGCTAAATACAAAAAAAAATGAGCGTTCGGCTGATTCAATCAGAGGAGCAAAAACTGAGCCAGAGTGAACGTTTTCAGCTAGATTTCTTAAAGAACTTCATGTAAATACCTTCTGATGGAGGCCATCACAGTGGAGGCTTTCTTGATGAGACAAGAAGGTGGCAAAAAAAAAAAAAAAATACGGTCATCATCTCAAGAGGGTCAAGATCATCACTTTTCAAGATCGGCACATTTCTTCATCCGTGAAACCGAAATTCTCTTTCCTCTAAAGCAAAAAAGGCACAGAAGCATGGTATACTGGCTATGTCTGCATTTTGTGGTCACAACATTGGATTTATTTGTACGAGATACAAAAATGTAAACATTGCAAAATAAATAGTTAAAACAAGTGATGCAGGACCTATATTCATGCTCATGATCCCAACATGAACTAATGCACTTGTCTTGCTTGCATTTTCAAGTGCAAAAGCATGATGACAAAAAAAAAAATAATAATCTAGGATTCAAGTAACAGAAATGACAGACTAATGATACAAATATACTATTTTACAAGGTAGTGATAATTCCCAATTTTACAAAATGTACACTTATAATATTGACAAATTTCTCTTAATATTTTGATATGCTGCTTTTGGGTACAAGTCCGTGTAGAAGCGCACAGATCTCAGCACTGAAGTCTTTTTGTTTCTGATGGGCTATGTGACCTCCATGGCGACTGTGGTCTCTGATAATCCGTTGAGAGCCAGCCTCTCTGGTTCGTGATTCTCCCTGGAAGATCAATAAAAATATAGAATTTAAAATTTTCATTTTAAATGCAAAGATATAAGACATTATCGTTCAAAAGTTTGGGATTAGCAAGAGTTTGTTTCTTGGGAACAATACTTCAGGGTCCACAAACATTTTTACCAATGTTTTTTCCATGACTTGAGGCAAATATTCATGTTCCATGAAAGTCTATGTATATTAACAAAAAAGTAAAATCACATCTAACATTTTTATATAATAATGAATTCACATTTGATCTCAAAATTAATAGAAACAACAGAGACAGTTTTATTTATTTTAAATATTTGTTTAAATTGCTTTTTTTTTTTTTTAAAGGCCAGAATTACAAAAAAAAACAATATTATATATTTTTTTCTTCTCAAATTTAGCCATTAATTATATAGGTATAATTGAAAGCTATTAATTGTAAAAATTTATTAGGCTTTAAAAAACTTTTTTAATTTAAGTAAATAAAAACAATCTTCACATAAAACCCATTATAATAAAGGTCACATTTGCCTGTGCCCTTCAATATATCAGGGCTCAATTTTTTCTATTGGCCCAGTCAGACTGGGTCAGATTTTTACTTGCCCTGTCACAAATGCACAAAAATTTTTCACTGTTTTTGACCCATGTAACCTTGCAACGAGTGCTTTAAGAAGTAGGATGCTTTCAAAAAATTAATAAAGTTATCAAACACTTCACAGTCATCATCCTAAGGTAGATTAATCCTTTTGAATGCTACAGAAGTTAATCAGTCAAGAACAATACACATTTCCTCACAACTCTTTACGTTCATTAAAGACTTGGATAAAAACGGGTTTTTGTATGTTCGTGAGCTGTCTCAAGCGGCTTCCTTTGTGCATGAGTTGTGTGTGTCACACAGATTAGCGCCAGCACTGCATTATCTTTTGTGTCTTAATCGAAAAGATTAGAAACATTTGCATGAATAAGAGCGTGATCATATAAATGTAGTGTTAGCCAAAGGATGAAAAAAAAAAATGCATGCATTAACACGTTCATTTTGACAATGGGGTATTTTTTTTGTGTGCAATAACTTACAGCACAAGGAAGCTTGATTTCAAATTTTTAACTGACTTTACAAACAGTCATTAAAATAAGAACAATTATAAAACAGATAGTTCCAGTACTGGATTCTGATTGGTTGAGTCATGTTCAAAGCTGCTGTAAATTACTCTACAAACATATTTTTTGCTACTGTGTGTTTATTTTGTGAATAAAATAAAATATAAAATAAATATTTGTATGGAGTAACCGTAATAAGCCCTGTGAAGCAGTGGTTTATAGTGAATTTAGAACAATCCACGCCGCGCCTCACAACGCCCCCCTTAGCCTAAATTGCAAGCAGTAGCACAAATAAACACAATAGAATAAAGATACAAACTAAAGAGTTCCTAACCGGAGATATATTTAACTCAGTGAAGAAAATACACATACTTTTTGGGGATTTTAATGTTGCGATTTTATTAATCTCAATTTCTCACAACTTGTGTGTTTTCTGGGCGAGTCAGAGTGATTTGCGGCGCTTATAGTCATGAATGTGCAGTCCAGGCCAGGGTATCTGCAGGGTTTTTAAAATCAAATACTACAATTATATATTCAATCCACCAACTGAATAAAAATGTGATTTCACTCCGACAGGAGGTGGTGCTAAAGGAAGAACAGAAATATTACAGTTACAACTCTTACGACTCTGGGCGCCAGAGTCATTGTCAAAACCTCTTGAGGTGTCGTGGGCTAGTCGACGAAACACTGAGGGCGGAAGGTACTGACTTGAAGATCCTAGAGATGTCCCCTACTCTGCTCAATCCAGACAAAATCAACATATGGAAGGCAGCGTAAATGGATGGAGAAGCATAGTTTACTGTAAAGCTATGTCTTAGTTTGTGCTTATCTTGGCGAAATCATAGTACAAATCAGCATGAAGTTTTAACATCTACTCTCGTGTAATGGAAATCATACACATCTCCTTTTGTAGTCCGAAAGTAATAAATAAATATTGATACTTGAATTCATTTTCACCCTCCCCCCAAACATTAAAAAAAAGAAGAAAAAAGAAAAAGAAAAACAAATGTAA
Source organism: Pimephales promelas (assembly GCF_988280905.1). NCBI lineage: Eukaryota > Metazoa > Chordata > Actinopteri > Cypriniformes > Leuciscidae > Pimephales > Pimephales promelas. Next base: position 23,695,565 of record NC_142775.1, on the reverse strand, counting down.
AGTGAATAAGTCCTGTTTCAGGTTTCAGACCTGGCGATGTCGATGGCACTAGTGGGGGTGACTTTAGGTACCCGGTCCAGACTGCTAGCAACACTGGCCAGCTTTAAGGCTGAGGGTGAAGGGGCACACAGACGTGCACTGTGGTGTGTGTGGGCAGGAGACACAGCGCTCACTGTACTCAGGTGCCCGTGGCCGTGAGGCAGAGACTGAGGGACGGGCAGCTGAAGGCCAGATGCACTCGTCATCCGTACTAAAGAGCCTGACTCGCCACCACCTGCAGAACGGTTTAATTTGGCTTGTCTAAAACTTCCTGCAAGAGACAAAAATGATGATTCCCCAAAAAGTTCTATAATGCAGTTTATTTTTAATTATATTTATTTCAATATATAACTGGCATATTTAAAGATTTAATATCTTTATAATAATATAATATCTATATTTCAATGCCTCTGCTCAATTCCCAATGAGCTGCACATACCTGAATTAGAAAGGATGCCATTGACACTTGCAACCTGGGGCCTATTTTCATTGTTGGGAGTGTTGACCACAGCAGAGGCAGCAAAGTGTGCACTAGCCGAGTCAAGAGTCTTAGACATGCACTCAGATGAGGTTGTGTTCTGTAAAATAAATTATTTTTTACTTCCTAAATAAATACAACATGAATGACTTCGTAATTATTATAGAATAGAGTAAGAATGAGCATTAGCGCCATAATGCCTGACGTTGTGTGGATATACTCACGGGCAGGGGCTTGTGGGGTTCTGGTGCTGTCAGGTTCTGCTGGAGTTCTTGCTGCTGTAACTGTTTGTGCATCTGTACCAGCTGCTGCTGATGGGAGTGAAACTGCTCTTCTGTGAATCCACCTGCACATGTAAGAACACGGGTGTAAATGTGATGTTCTACAAATATAAGAGGCTTTAAACCAGCAATTTTAAATTTCTCCCACTAGGTGCCAGTAAAGGAACTTTCTTTCTTTTGAAAGAATTTAATGCTTTTATTCAGCTAGGATGCATTAAATTGACCAAATTGGTAATATGTTTATTATGTTACAAAATATTACTATTTAAAATACATGCTGTTCATTTGACCTTTCTATTTAAATAATCCTGAAAAGTGCATAACGGTTTCCACAAAAAATATTAAGCAGCACAACTGTTTTCAGTAGTGATGATAAGAAATGATACTTGAGCATCAAACAGGCATGTGATCAGCTAAAGACAAAGAAGGGAAACCTTACCATGTTTTAATTATTATTAAAACAAGACTATTGTACTGTAAAATTAGTATTTGAAGAGTTCAGATGCAAAAGCCTCTAAATGCCATTTGAAATTTTCTTCTTTAATGATTTTTATCAAACTTGTATATTTAAGTTCAGTGATTTTACTTAAATGGCAATTAATAGGCAATTATCATTGCCATTTAAGTGAAATCACTGAACTTAAATATACAAGTTTGATAAAAATCATCATTAAAGAAGAAATTTTCAAATGGCATTTAGAGGCTTTTGCATCTGAACTCTTCATTTAATAATCATAACAATAAATTACATTATAATACCATGTTATAATAAAAATGAAGAGTTCAGATGCAAAAGCCTCTAAATGCCATTTGAAATTTTCTTCTTTAATGATGATTTTTATCAAACTTGTATATTTAAGTTCAGTAATTTCACTTAAATAACAATTAATAGGTAATTATCATTGTCATTTAAGTGAAATCACTGAACCCAAATATACAAGCTTGATAAAAATGATCATTCTAGAAGAAAATTTCAAATGGCACTTAGAGGCTTTTGCATCTGAACTCTTCAAATATTAATTTTTATTATTGTTTTATTATTGTTTATTATTTCATTTTTATTATTGTTTATTATTGTTGTATTATTCAAAAAGAATAATAATAATTATTATTTATAATAATTATCATTATATACCAACATTTATGTTTGCTTTAATTTCTTTGCTTTCAAACAATAAACGGAGCTTTTTTTTTTTGGTGATGGTGGAAAACCTCAGGATGACCCTAACTCTTTGGGAAGATGGTTGGTGCACATTGCGTTCCCTACTGCAAATTGTAAACGATTATAAGAACAGCATTCGCAAAGTAGCATTTACTGTGAATCAAAACTGAAAATGAACACAGTGCTAGCTTTTCCATAACATTTTTAAATTTACATTTAAAAACATTAAAATAGAAGTTATTTTAAACTGTAATAATATTTAATATGACTGTTTTTACTGCACTTATGATCAAATAAATGCAGCCTTGGTAAGCATAAGACTTCTTACAAAAGCATTAATAAATATTACATAACCCAAACTTTTAAACGGTTATGTTGTACATGTGCAACACTAATAACACTGCACTCAGCCCTTCAACTTAGACACAATGTTGCTTGTTTAATGACAGTGCTTCAAGCATAGCTCACCTCAGATAAACACGAGTGAATAGGGCTCCTCAAGTTATTTTTGTTTTCTAGATAATTAATACTTAAGGTAAACATAACTCAAAACCAACTAGCATACTTCAAAAGGTTAGTATTCATCATCAAATTCTGCAGTACTGAATAAGCCACAGTGGTATTGTGCACATAAGCTGGCGTATAGCTTCTTTGCCTGAATATATACATTACCAGGTAAGCTATTTTCATAAATACGTTTGACAGAATTAGACACAATTGAATGTGTGTGCCTAAATGATGCCAGATCAAATTTATAAAAGAAATGTAGCTGAATTATGAGCAGCAAAAAAAATAAAAATCTTAAATGTGCTCTGCATATGGACTGCAGTCTGCTAATAAACAACCAGTGAGAGCTGTTGAACTCTCTGCTGAGTGTTATGCATAGAATGTTATTTTGTATCAGACAGTGCAGCAATTTCATCAAAATCAATCAGCAGCCCACAATCAAAATGATTGACAGGCTGAATTTGTTGAAAAACCCAAGAGTAAACTGACAGACAGAAAGGCACAACAGAGAACGCCTATGCGGGTGATTGACCTTCTGAATCCTGTTCAGCTCAGACGCCTCACCTGACACACTGTTAGAGAGAGGCGTCCCTCCACCTTTTTCCACCTGCGGAGTTCCTTTCTTGTCCTCACTCTTTGAGTTGTCCTGTAGCGGCCGAGGGCGGAAAAACTTCCACCTACAGGCCTGGATGTCATTCAGGAGCTGAGTCAGTGAGCAATCAGGGGTTGATTTGGAGATGTGAGAGTATATGTTCGTGTGGACGGGGAGGTCAGGCACACTAGAGCCAGCGGAGGGATAAAACATGTCAGGGTCCAGGTGCCTTAGGGCACGGTCCAGTTCCGACGAGGTACGATCAAAAACAACCCTGAAGGAAAACAACAGAGAGCTTTAGGATATTTGGTACTATCGGTGACCTTCAGCGCTGATCATTAGGGAGTAGCCTCATCATTTTCTACTTTAATCTGAAGTAACAAAGTCATAAATTCAAACCACACATCATCTATACTTGAGTACAAGAAACGATAAGATAAAAGGGGGAATGGGTAAATTGTAAATAGTGACACACCTGCCACCTCTGCCCACCCTCCTGTGTGCCACTGCTATACAGCGTTTCGGCACAGAGAGGGCGGTGAGACAGTTCCTCTGCCACAGCCGGTCCTGATCCGCCTGCTGCCAGTGAGGAGTGCAGCTCTGATCCACCAGTGGCTGAGGACATATAACAATTATAACAATGGCAAAGGTAATGAACCAATGCACCAGAGCCAAATATTATGGCGCTCTATAACTAATAAAGCAAGTACATCATGCTCTATGGGCAGGAGGATTTCATCACAATATTCAATACTGGCCATGCCCTTTAATTTACATACCAAAAAAAAGAAAAAGAAAAACACTGCTAGTGCCTTCACACTGGTTGAGTAAGTTAAAAAACAATGATCTGATGGAATTAACATTCAACTCTCAAAAGTCCTCAAGCAGCATTTTATTATGCGTACATTACAAGTATTTAGGATAACAGCATCCACTTAAATAAATACAATTACTACAAATAAATGTAGAAAAAATATTGTGTTTATTTCAATTTTAAATACATTTTAAATGTTTAGTGAAAGAAATGATCTTCTTGACAACGGCTGGTTGATATGATGGTAGAAAAAAGCTAATGGTTCTCAATCAGGGGTCCAGGGCCCACTACAGGGCCTCGGCAGACAAAACAAGCCTTAAAATATGGTTAAACATTTAAAAAAAAAAAAAAACATAAAAAAAATTGACAAATTTAATTATTTCAGTTACTGTTTCAAATGATAAAACTACTAAAGGAGTGTCCATGGATTAAAATACGTTTTTTAAGCAAAACAACAACCAGGGGGGCTTCAAATTAAGCCATTTTAGCCATTTTAAGCCATTTTAGAACAGCTTAAATAGCAATAATTATTCAGCTTTATTTCCCTGCTCTTCACCCAGCACTGATGTTCATTCGGAAACTCACCGAGAGGTAACTACAGCCAGCTTTCCTTCTAAAGGCGAAGTTTCCATCAGGATCGTTCTCTTCATCTGGCTCTGATGCTGGAGACTTCAGAAGAGAAAATAAGGAGAATATATACCATTATATCTTCTGAAAAAAATTATTCTAACATCTTAAAGGAACATTCCACTTTTAAACGGTAAAACTGTTTAGGGGAGTTGTAAAATTAGCCTATTTCCAAAAAATGTGGAGTGTTCCTTTAAGTAAAACCTCTAAATATTTACATCATTACATTTACACGTGTAGTGAAACACTGATTATATACTGACCAGTGGGTAATCCTCCTCTCCAGAGCTGTGGAAGTCGTACTGTTTAATGTCTGCCTTGATGATGGTTTGCTGTCGCTCTGATCGACCAGGCTGCCGAAATGTATCAAGTTTGGGCCTCTTGTTGTACTTCTTATGAGAACGCACAAAGTCAAAGTGAGGCTCAGGCTTTACTGTGAAGGGGTGGAGGAGTTTGGGCCCAGATTTGTATGACTGAAGGAAAGACGCAGAAGAAATGGTTTGACAATTATCACTGAGCACATTCAAGACATTTCTTGCACACAGATCTTTTCCCTCCTACTGTTGGCCTTTACCTTAATTTTGCTCTCTGCCTTGTGCCGACTGCTCATGGGTAAGGATGTGGGTGCAGGGTAACTGGTTTTCTCTGCCAGAGGTACAGTGACTTCATTCAGAACCTCTCCTGAGAAATCTCCAATTTGATATCTAATATACACAAAACAAGGAGAAAGGATAAGTAAAAAATAGGGATGCTCCAGGACTGCACCGTGCACACATAAAAATGCTCTGATACCAACAACCAATACCACGCAGCATGTACATATTGTCCAGACAAAGAAACACAGACAACAGAGAGTATAAGGGGGATAAAAGAGAAGGCTGTCTATGAAATAAATGTATCTAATTAGTCTAATATTCAACAAAATATAGTAAGGCTGGGAGAAAAAAAAACGATTCACCTAGCTATCATTTTTCTTTAAAAAATTTTAAAAAATTAATTTTAATTTTAAAAAGATTTTAATATCGATTTTTTGTTCATTTATTACAGAATCAATCTTAATTCAAATTAAATTGCTTTATTTTTGTCCTTGCTTATAGAGGAGATTGACAGAAGTTAGACACTTTCGTTCCAACAGAGTATGAAATGAGACGTTATCTATGAGTGTTAAAGTGACGTAATATTCCTTTCCAAGTGGAAGCGACGTGAGACTGAATGCACAGAACAGCCCTTGCACTACTCAAATGCTGAGAGAGAGATAAGACACTGGTTCTGCACAATTAATCTTTAAAAGACTGATCTCAATTCAAACACCTATGTGACTGTCTTCCATTTCGTTTGTCTATTAAACCTTTGACAAAATCATATAGCAATATTCAAATCTGTCTTGGAGCTGCCGCTGACCCCCGCTGTCTTTTCAACCTCACAGTGTATCATTATTTATGAAATACAATAATTAAAATATAAACACTGATAGATGCCAGCTCTCAAATGCTCCTGCCTGTACCTATGTAAGCGCTTGGTGAAGACAACGTGTTTTTGAAGCGTTGATCATTGTAGCCAATCACAGACATGTTGAGCATGTGAACAAAATGGCCAATCAGAAACATTTAAGAATAGTTCAAGAGTGCTCAAAAAACTAAAGGGAAATGCTGGCATCTTAACCGAAGTTGGTACTTTTGACAACACTACTGTTAAGTTACACATAACAGTTTTTTTATATAGACTATGCAACAAAAGACATTGTCTCAAAACAGCTGTATTGTTGGCAAACCTTTTTTCAAACACCTCCAGTGTCAGATGCAGCAGCTCTCGTTTGCTCTTTTCTCTCTTCTTGATCATCTCCAGGATGCTCATGGTTCGGCTGAACTCTCTCCTCAGCTTCAGCATCTTTTCATAAGACGCCTCGTCATTCTTGCGATTCTACAGAGACAGCATAACAGAGAGACGGATGGTTCCAGTAGGTGTTCATACTTCTATTGAGGGGAAAATGTGATCTTCATTAGGGATGTGTGCGTGTGTGTGTGTCCATTTATATGTATGCATGTGTGTACGTATATACATACATAGCGTTGTAGGCTAACTTCAGTACTAACTTCAGTAATCATAATGGCAGCATTCTTTACTCATTTTCTGTATATAATATATATGCTGTTAACTACGTTGCAAAGTTTACATTAAGCAACATAAAATACATTTTAAATAAAAATCTGTATGGGTAGGCTTAGCCTACACTACATTAAGCCTTGTTACTACTTGTGTGAAAAACTTGAAACATTAGCAGCAGCACTTATAACCCACCTTGGTCTGAGAAAGGTTAAAGTAAAATTACTAGACCTGGAAACTTCAAATTTAAAACTGAACACAATTTAAATTATCCCTGAGGAAGGTGAGAGTAAACTTAGCGGGCATAGTTTCCCATACGTTCATTTATTTGTGGCAGCACGCCACAATATCAATGCTGATCACCACACATTTATTTTCGATATTTTTTTTTTACTAAGCCCATTTAAAAGCGTATTTAATTGCAGAGCGCCGTAGCACATTTGCGCAGCACTACCTTGCCTCTCGCGCTCTCTCTCCCTCATGGGGCACCACTGCACAAATCACTCCAACACAGCGGTGTTAATGTCTGAGACCCAGCTTTAAAAAAAGTTATTAGCCAGCATGCAAGGAGCCTAGCTAACAAGGAGAGCCAAGTTATTGTTAGAATAGAGCTGCATTTCCGAGGTTAGGACGCTATATATACTGTAGCTGGTAGTCCACTCCGTTTCACCCCACCTCATGTTTGGTTTCTTTTTTGCCACCTCAAGCTTGTGTCAGGTCTCTCACGTGAGAATCTCATGATACTTTCGCAATGTTCAATTAGCCGCCAATTAATTTAATTGAGTAAATTCTTATCGACAGCTAATCGATAATCGACTAATCGTTTACATCCCTACATTGGATGGAACAAAACAATATGAAGCTGTATGTCAAATGATCTGTACATGAAGTCTTGGAATATGAATTCCTGAATAAATAGGATAAGCTAATATAAACAACTGTTTTTTTTGCATTTATTTTGGATTCATTGTCCGTACTAGGGTTGCCATTCACAGGTAGGGTACTTTGTCCTATGTGTGGACCATGTTCGTATGCGTAAGTTTGATGCACAAATGTTTAAGATAAAAAACAGTCCTGTCTGAATGCCCTCTAATAATGCTGTTTGAGGCATCCATGACAAAACATATAGTACATGCATACCTTCCTAGTCTGCATCTTCTCTGTGCGACGCCTGAAGGCCACGTAAGCATCATTGTTGGTGGAGCCATCCCTCTTCTCCTGCTTGATTTGTGGGATGAGTGACGGGCCCCGGCAGTTCTTCCTCTTCCTCACCCAGTAGTCATATACTGACTTTAAAAGGTAGTCATCTTCATTTAGCAGCAGCTTGGCCTCCTGAAGAGTGACCAACTACAAAATTATTGAGAGAGAGAGAGAGAGAGACAGAGGAATCCGTGTGAATAAAAAATCAAATACGGCAAGGTGTATTTTAGATCAATTTTCAACTTCATCACAACTCAAAAATAGGTCTCTGATAGTACTGGAGGGGTTAAAAAAACGACTAGGACGTGACGTACTAGGTTTTAATTTAGTAATAACTAAATTACTAATATGGACATGGAGGCGCAGGAGAGATAGCATTGCTCGTGAACTGGAGCTCTTCTCATAAATTAACCGAAACTCAGTGTTTAAGCTGCCTCACAGACACAAGAAATATATAGAAAGCTTAACAATGTCTAATTTCAAACAATACAATTCAAAACGAAAAGAAACCGACTGCTTTCTGCTTATGTAATCTATATGAAAAGTGCATTTCTCTCTATAAGCATGTTAACTACTGTGCTCACTATTGCAGCTGACACAGATACTAATGAACAGTTAAAATGTCTCCTTGCTCTATTTGAAATATTCATAATCACTACTTTTCCTTGTGACAGCTTCTGTGTTATTGGCAGCGTCACCCTTTGGTTACATGAACACGGCGAAAACTTCTGGATTTTTTTTAGACAATTATCGCATATTCTATAATTAAATCAACAAATCGAATATTCTAAAATCGTGAGTCATCCATACTACTTTATTAATGTATCCAGTGTAAAACCCGGACACCCCCTAATACCCTAATGAAGTTGTTATTACCTGGTTGGTGCTGGCTTTCTCTAACCGGTCCATCATGGTCTCAAACTGCACAGGTCTGAGCTCCATCTTGCGGTTGAGTCTGTTCAGTAAAGTCTCGTCCTCTGAGTCCATATCATAGTCAGGCACCTCGTTATCCAGACCCAGAGCTAGTGCAGAGTATAAGGGGTAAAGGTCAGATTAAGGTCATATTTAAATTCAAATCACGTAATGTTTATGTTGAAAACCAAATTGAAGTATCCAGTGGGGCTTGAGTAAGATCGTCACTCACGCTGGATGTGGATGAGCTGTTTGGGGATGCGGAACTCTCCTTTGTAAAGGCGGTCGTAATAGGTGATGTTACTCTCTGCCTCTGGCACAGGGATGACCATGCTCTCCTTCTTCTCCCTGAACACCTGCTGGGCAGAGATGGCCCTCTGGAGATGGTGCTCCTGAAACACCATGAGAGAGAGTGTAAGTAATGCTAATTCTGCATTGACAGAGTGGGTGAACTCAAATATGTGAACAGGTTACATCATAACAGTAAAGATTTTGCTATCTCATATGATATAGCACAAAATATTTCTATTAGCAAGTTAGTTAAAGGACAATTCCGGTGCAAAATGAACCTAGGGGTTAATAACATGTGATGTGTTTTCATGATAATCAAATGTACCCACCCAGTTTTAACTCGAACCACAGATTAGCTTATAACGCTAGTATATAGGCCATAGATCAAGTAAAAATAATCTTCCATCGTAGGAATAGTCTCGACTAGTCGAATGTAGCATGGCATTTGTGGTTCTGTTTTCCAAAGATGGCTCCTGTCTTCATAAAGTATCTTCTTATTACACTGTCTGTACACTTACAAAGTTCTCAATGCTTCGGTTTGCAGGTAGAGCCCCTCATTATGCTATTGTGTTAGTGTGGGACTATTTTGAGCCTTGTTAGTAGTGGTATTAACTAGCGATTTTTATTTTTACTTTATGCCCTACATACAAGCGTTATAAGCTAATCTGTAGTTCGACCTAAAACTGGGAACATTCGATTATCATGAAAATTCAACAACTTCATCAATTTGGTTATCGCTGAAGTCCATTGTGTGAAGAAAAATCCTGAAATGTTTTCCTAAAAAACTTAATTTCTTTCCCACTGAAGAAAGAAAGATGTGAACATCTTGGATGGTATTGAGGTGAGTAAATTATCAGGAAATTTTCATTTTGAAGTGAACTAGTCCTTTAACAACTCACACAGAAGAGGAAATAAGAATTGGGCAAGTACAAATTCTAATGCAGCTGAAAAGAGCAACGTGATGAAACCCACTGCAATGGTTTACACAGCTTGCAAGCATCCAAATGAACTCAAAGTTGTTCTGATTACTTTTGGAATCAAGACTGTTCAATAGGTGAGCAGTTCATTATCTATGGAGGACCAAACCTATAAAATTTAAAAATAAAAGCCTACCAATACCATACATTGATAATGTCTACTCTTTATTCCGGACATGGCCGTTAAAAATCAGCTGGTCACGATTTCTAAAAATGTCTGGGCACACATGAACAGAATCCGCTAATAACAGACACTTTTTCACGGAAGCACATCAAATTATCCACTATTATCCACATGTTATGCCATGCATTGTAGATCTGTTTACAGAAGGTAACTGCATTTTAATGTATCATCGTAAAACAATGTTGCCAGCAACATTGACACTTAATAGAATAAAAACTAACATAGAAACTTAAACGTGTTTTAATCATTCATTAAAGTGAATCGATTCAAAGGAGTCATTAATTCGCAAATCGGATTCGGACATGTCATTAACAGACGGCACACGTTGTGTGATTATCCAGGCAGTATAGGACATTGCAAAAGATTTGTATCAACACAGAAAACATTTCATCACTACATCATCACTTTTTTTGTTTATTGAAAGTGTGGGTTATGTCATCTGAATGTGTGGAAAGCTTTTCAGAAAAGATATAAAGGCAAAGTTATTAGCACAATTGACGACACCAAGTGGTAGTTCAGAAAAAAACAATAATTTGGTCTTCTGACCGTTTACCATCGTGTATTCTCAAAGATATTCAGTCAACTCAATACATTAATAAACAAGGGAGGAAGAGAGATCAAGACAGTTTGAAGATGGTGAGTGAGTGCCTGGGCTTTCACTTTCTCTGCTCATTCTCTCAGTTAAAAATGCACAGCAGTCAGTCATCTACATCACTCAACAGTCAAATAAGGCTTTGGCGGGACAAAAATACGCCTTAAGCCACGTTCACACTACAAGAGATACGATACCACTCATTTCAATGGGGAGCGGGCGATTTCTGACGACACCGTTGGCGACCGGTGGGGCGTGTCTGGCGATGCAACAAAGTTGAGATCTGTTTAACTTTATGCAAATGCAGAGCGACTTTCGGAGCGTCAACCAATAGGAGTGAATCAGTGGAGCGTGTCACTCTTCAATGCTGAGTCTGACCGGAGGCAAGTTGAATGAGAAGATCATTTTAGCAGTCAGAAACTATCCTATAATTGATGATATATCTCCGTGTACATACAGTGGTATTGACCATACTGACTCCGTGCCTGAATGGTTTCTGGAACCCAGATAGAGCGGTATTTGCCCGTTTGCTGCAGTTAAATAGCCGCGATGGCAAAGAGCACTCACTGATTCTCGTTCATGTTCATCTTTAATATTATGCATTTTATGTACTGATTCCATTTATATTTAGAATTTTCCTTCCAAAATATTTGTTTAAAGCAGCAAGAAAACATATTTGTTGTCTAACAGAGTAACATCCTTAAATGTCACTCACAAACTTTACTAGGAATCCAGTAGTGGGAACGCCCTCCAGTGCAGCCACTGCGACCTGCAGCGACAAAATCGCTTGTAGTGTAAACAGGGCTTTAGTAAAGCTGACAGAAAACAGTGCACAAGTTCCATTAATTTCGTTTGTATAGAATTACTAGTAGGCTACATAAAGAGACATTATTGATTTAAACATACATGAACCAAGTTACTGTACTAAATATTTATTGTAATACAAGAACAGTGCTTTTTTAGTACAATATATGTACATAGCAAACAGTACTCTATTAATAATAGACATGCTTTTGAAATTACAAAACACTTCTTTGATAAATAACAGTGTAAGTGTAAACATGCAGTAGAGGTGGTCAGTAACAGTAACAAACTGCAGATGGGCGATGCTTGTCGCTCATCTTTTTTGTCAAAACCAAGTTTTCACTAGTGAGTTACTAGTGCACCACTAGTAGCCTAACTTTAATAAGCATTAATCCATATTTTATTTATAAAAAATAACTATTCAGTGTTATTTTACATTTAATTACAATTTCTGTACCTGAACTTTGTATTTATTTGTGCTGTTGCAAATTTGTTCTTATTTTTATAACGTTAAACTTGTCTTTAATAATGTTCGAAATGAATATGAGTTAGGCCTAGTCTAATTGTTTTTGCTGTGGTATTTTTGTGGAAATAGTGTGCTTTAGGCTGCTGATTTTTGTTCATAAAAAGACACAGAATAAATGTGTTTGATATAATAGTTTGACTAAATGTTTTTTTTTTATCTTACTGGAATTAAAACTGGGAATCGAAGAGAATCAGAATAGTTAAATTCCAACAATACCAACCTATTTTTAACAAGTACTTGCTCTCTGTACTGTACATCTGTCCAACATAACATTGAGCTTGCTGATCACATGACAGTTCATACTTCTATTTTAATAAAACTAACTTCACTAACAAAACAAATGGATCAAACTGAATGAATTAATGAATGCTTGATCATGTCACACATATTAAAAAAAAAGATAAAAGTGGTGTAGCCAAATACTAAAACAATATGAATTTACTTTACAAAAATATATTTGAAAATATAAAACAAATTTGCTTATTTCCTTAAGTAAATTTTATAGTAATAATAATATAAAATGTAGATATGTAGGCCTAGTACATATCTAATGTCAATACACAGTACATATCTAATGTATTTAGAACATATCTAATATTGAACATATATAATACTGTATGTTTAAATACTATTTTTTTTATAATAACAGAAATAAAATAAGCAAATAATAACAATTATTGTTTTAAGAATTATTATGGTTTTTTTGTGTGTGACTTTTTCATTGGATAGTGGTTTGAACATAACAAATATTGATGGCCATGATACTCTGATACCATGGTACTGAATGATGCCCATATTAATATACCACTGTACTATAATATTCAAATGTGAAGAATGAAACATGCCATAATGGTGGATTGGACTGTGTGTCCGTAGTTCTGCGTATGCTTGAACTGATGACTAGGGCCCGCAGATGCAGAAACTAAACATCAGGAGGACCATTGAAGAATCAAACCGATTCAGGCTTCAGAAAGGCACGCCGTTCAGCTAATGTATTCCTGTCGTAACATACGTCAATCTCGAACGCATTTGCGCAAAAAGTCTGACGTCAATGCACATTGACCACAAGCAAATCTCTCACGTATATATCCTTGTTCACGCCACTAGTGTAAAACATTTCCCACGACTACGCAATTGTCGTGCACTGTATACGTAACCTAGAGCCCCAGAACGCTGCTTACAGATCCCTATACGCAGAGAACGGACTTGCGCAGTAAAACATGCGTAAACGATACGTGAATACCAACACCCTGCTATGCACCTGAACCTCATGAAAAATTATAAATTTAAAATCATTTACATACCGACTCCTCTTCCTTTTCCATTCCGGTTGGCATTTGTGGGACCGCTCGGTTGATGGAGACGCAGTCGGTGAGGTCCGGGAGGTCTTTATTGCGGTAGATCGGCAGCGGTTTGGCGGCGTCTAGCGCTCGCGCGCGGAACGAGAGTTTACTCATTGTTTTCAGCTATCACAAACACACTAAACACGGATCATTCGGTACAAGTACACACACGAGCCGACGGTTCTCTCCGCGGCCGCACTCACTGACGTCCCTCCGATCGAAATCCGGTGGCTAAAGGCATCTCTGTGCGAGTTATGGTGTTTTTTCACGGGCTTTTTTTTCTAGGCTGGTGTGAAAACATGGCGGACATGATCCCGACAGCCCGCGCGACACTGCCAAAGAGCGTGAGCGAGAGCGCGCGTGTGCCGCTGCGCGCGCGCCTCATGCAACATGCGTGCATACGGTATTACGACACACGGGCACGAGGGAACACACATATGTGTGCATCGGAGAGCTGTCACATACATTAGACCCTCCATTACAAATGCATGTTGATCATTAAAATGTCTTCAAACGTGCCCCAGACAAAGATGGCCTAAAATCAAGAATGTAAGCAAGTATTAAAGGTTCTGGGTAATAGAATTGGTTTTGACAGTGCCACCTATCTTACTGGCCGATGGAAGGGGGGGATTTGGAGCAACGAACGGGCCAGGGCAGGGCCCTTAAAATTGTCCTAATCTTCCCCTATTACAGTGTCTCTGTTGATCAACTTATATAGTACATTTGGGCAACTATCCCCTTAATTGGTAGCTTGCCTTCCAACTTGATCTCATGAGATAACATAACTATTTTACAATAATTATTTTGTATGAATTTGTAAAATGTGATTTGTATTGAAACATTTTTTTTAACTTCAACATAAAGGTCCATCCCTAACCATCAGTGAGGCATAAGCAGATCGTATAGGCCCTACATAGCCTATTTGAACAAATTAGCCGATTCGCCAAACCATAAAATGGTTACGAATTTCCATGAATGTGTTGGTACTAGTATACCTTCACACCAAAAAATGTGATGTTTAGAATGAAAAAAATTACTTGGTTCATGACAACATAAACCTATAAAATCCTGTGAATAACAGAAATGTTCGATTCAAATGCAATGCATTGTTTGTTGCTGCTTTTTATTTACCTGGTTAACATAATTAAAACCTGTATGGTGTTATTAAAACCACAGTAAAACCACTACTCCACCTTTTACTCTGATTATAAGAGTTTTTTTATTTATTTATTTTTTATTAAATAGCATCTATCCTTCACTTTTAGATTTCTGATACGCCTACTGCAATTGAGTTTCCTGGGCTGTCTGCTAGCAGCAGGAGTGTGACAGGCCTGCTTGAAAAAAAAAGTTACCTTACTGCTAATAAAGACATCATTTTTAATGAGAGGAACGAGCAGTACTTCTAGCACTGAGGCAATCCTAAAGCAGTGGTGGATGTGTGATGCATAAGTGGAGAGTGTCTGAGCTCCCAGTGTTTCTTTACAGAACATTTTCTGAATTGCTTGCATACACTATCCATGAATTAATATAGGCCATTATTTTACACTATACTGTTCAAAAGTTTTGGAACATTTTCTCCTATGCATTTTACAAATGAATCTGATTCCCTGTTCAGTTGGTTTTAAATGGTTATAGAAATTGACTGTGTGCCTTGGCCCCACTATTAGCCTACTGATCATTGAAAATACCAGATGGGTTCATTTAAGATGTCTACGTACACGCTGCAAATTTCCTTGTAACCTACATGTTAACTTGTTGTTGTTGGTTTTTTTTTTGTTTTGTTTGTTTGTTTGTTTTTTCATCTAAAACTGTGCATGTCTCTGAAAATCCTGTAGTAGCCCTACATTAAGTTTTATTGTCCTAAATGTTATTTTATGATGTTCAAGACATTTTACTACCAAGGTTGTTGATAGTGGAGATTCCCTGCATGCATTTCACCTCAAAACAATGATGTCACAACAAGACTCGTTAATTGTTGGAGTCATTGAAGGGATTGAGATCACGAGTGTGAATTGGTGTGAAATTGCTGCAGTAAGGATGAAAGGCAAGTAGTCAGCAAATGGTGTCACAAGCTTCAAAGATGGCTATTCCACTTTTCACAAATGGTCTCTTTCCTCTCACAAATCACCCTGTATCTTCAAAACTTTGACTTGAATATCCCTGGCCTGCATGTGTGAACCTCATATTTTAGTCTTGTCCAGAGGTTTCCCATCCCCTCTGTGCTGTGACAGTTATGACGTTCCTCATTACTGTACACTCTTCTTTCCCCTCAGGGTCTTGTACTTTAGGTACTGCAGGTCCTTCTCTGCTAAGTCCTGGGAGTTCTGGATGTGACATTCCACGTTGTCAATGGTGACAGGAGTGTGGCCAAATGTAGGAGTTTAGGATACAGTCTGAGTTGAGCTCCCTCTTTATTTTTGGGAGCCTGTATGAACATTAGAAAGATTCCCTAGAAAAAGAAGTGGAAGTTTCAGTCAGTAGATTTTTTGGGTAGCACTTCAGTAAAAGTATGGGATGCAAATGACCTAAAGACCTCCTGAATTATATATTATGAGCTATGTGTATTCGCTGAGGGGGAAGAGTGAGCCCAGGGGCCCTTGTGAAATTGTGACGTGGCTCCATGTGGGTCACAGGAATTATAGACCCAGTTTCAAGTCAGCTCATGTGTGAATGTACATTCATTGTGGAATGTTTTTTAAGCAACTTCTTGGGCACATGATATTGACATTTCTGCCTGAGAGTGTAAAGAGAGAAAAGTCACGCTTCCATATAGTTTCCCTTTTGCCTGTGGAGAGGAGAGACAGTTAAAAAAAAATACATTTATCACTTAAACACATGTCTTCTGAACTGGATATAAAATTTCCCCTCATAAAACCTGGATAGCTCTGTATATGAAGAGTTCAGATGCAAAAGCCTCTAAATGCCATTTGAAATTTTCTTCTTTAATGATGATTTTTTTTATCAAACTTGTATATTTTATTTCATTAATTTCACTTAAATAACAATTAATAGGTAATTATTATTGCCAGAAATTACTGTACTTAAATATACAAGTTTGATAAAAATCATCATTAAAGAAGAAAATTTCAAATGGCATTTAGAGGCTTTTGCATCTGAACTCTTCATATACATATTCAGTTGTGGACTGATTTTGTTAAATGGTGGTCAAGTAGAATCCCTGTCAAAAATATAGTTGTCAAGCTTTGTAGTTGTCTAAACAAGTCAAGTATGTGATCCAAATTTAATACAAGACAAACACATCTGTCCAAATAAAAATTTAAATAAAGTATTTTTGTGATCACAGCATTGTTGTATTCTGTCATTATATAAATGTAAGTATTACTAGGTCTTAAAGCACATTTCCAGATCTCGAGTTGTGGTTTGGCCAGTTGGATTGCAATAGATACATGTGGTTGTACCATTTGTTATTTCACACAGTTTTCTGTTCTGCCTAAGACAAATTAATACATTTTATGGGTGAACAGAAAAAGTTAAATGTAAAACTTTGCTGTACCACTAATATTAAAATGGCTGTGGACTAAAACACATTTCTTAAAAAATAAAACTTAAATGAAAATTGATTAATTACACACACACACACACACAATATATATATATATATATATATGAAGAGTTCAGATGCAAAAGCCTCTAAATGCCATTTGAAATTTTCCTCTTTAATGATGATTTTTACCAAACTTGTATATTTAAGTTCAGTAATTTCACTTAAATGGCAATGATAATTACCTATTAATTGTTATTTAAGTGAAATTACTGAACTTAAATATACAAGTTTGATAAAAAATCATCATTAAAGAAGAAAATTTCAAATGGCATTTAGAGGCTTTTGCATCTGAACTCTTCATATATACACACTGTATATATTTATTTATTTATACAGGCCTATAATTATTTTAACCACTGAAAGCAAATTTTAATACATTTCGTTTGCATCTCGTTGCAATATTTTAAACTGGTTAAGATGCTCAGATGCATTGTGAGAAACTGATGTAGAGGCAGATGTGCATGAAGGCATATGCATTGGCATTGCGACATCTGTGTTTGGGGAGCTGCCAAATGATTCTAGAGACACATGTTTTTCCCAAGAGGAGCTCAATAGATGTTAATTTTCTCCTCCAGGGATAATGGCTCTCTCTGATCAGGTTATTATCAACCACTCGGCCTCACTGGGCACTTTGACTGACTCCAAGGAGTTGCTTTTGCATGGATATTGGACAAATTGGTGAAATTCAAAACACACCAAAACACTTAAGAATGTGTGTGAAACTTGTTTCTAATGAATGAGGCACTTATGTAGCACTTTACTATGTACTACTGTACACCCAAGCGGTTTACAATCATATCAGGGTCTCTCCTCAACCACCACCAGTGTGCAACATCCACTTGGATATTAGCCACAGTACAACGCCACCAGTGCGCTCAACACACACCAGCTAATAGGTGGAGAGGAAAGAGAGTGATGGAGCCAATTCAGGGAGTAAATGGAGTTTATTGGGAGGCCATGATTGATAAGGGCAAAAGGAGGGAATTTTGGCCAGGACACTGTTACACCCCTACTCTTTACAGGAGGTGCCATGGGATTTTTAATGACCACAGAGTCAGGACCTCGGTTTAACGTCTCATCCAAAGGACGGTGCTTTCTGACAATAGTGTCCCCGTCACTATACTCGGGGGTTGGGAGGCGGACTCTCACAGACGACAGGGTGATCGCCCCCTGCTGGCCTCACTAACACCTCTTTCAGCAACTACCTGTTTTTTTTTTTGTTTTGTTTTTTTCAGGAGTCTCCCATCCAAATATTGGCCAGGCTCAGCCCTGCTTAGCTTCAGTGGGCAATGCAGTCTTGGGCTACAGTGCTGTAGCATGAAATGATAAAACAGAACTCAATGTCCTGTTACTCAATTTCTAAAGAATGAAATTTTACTTTTTGCCCTTAACAGATTCTTTTATCCAAAGTGACTTTAGAGGAACATATTGTATAACAGCTATTCTATAAAAACTATAACAACAGTCACAAGATCAGCCTCAAAATTGGATTTATTTACAGAACGGAACTCAAATCTAGAATAACAAAATTGTTTTCAGTTACAGTTTTGGTTATCATTTACCAAAACTAAACTATTAAAAAAAATGAATGTTTGTCAACTGAAATAAAGCACAACATAAATATTAGGTAAAAACTATAAACGTAAACTATAAAATAAAAAGTAGTCGAATTTTGCTTTGCCAACTAACTGAAATATTGAACTAAAATATACTAAAAGCGACATGAAATATTAAAAATCATTATAAAAACTATAATAGCATATAAATAGTAATAAAATAAAACTTACCGATGCCATTGCAGAAATGCACTGTTCACAGTTAGCAATGATTAGGCTATCCATGTTCAAGGTATTGAGTAAAAGCAGTATCTGATTGGTCATGTGATCTCAATAGGGCATCCTGGTTATTGGTTAGTTTTCCAAGCTTCAGATATGAATGCTTCTCTGGCCTACTGCATTATGAACTCTTTCTCCTTTTTTTTTCCTTTCCTCACACATACAGCAGCATGCAGTAGAAAGTGATTTGTTGACTCCCACACAGTTATTCAAGGACATTTACAGCAGCCTGACCAGGTGATTCAGTTCAACAGCTCAAAGAGAAACAGTGAGATGAGATGCGGGACAAGCAGTCCACTTGAATTTATATATAACTTCTATGGTGGGCGTTCAGTCACTGGACAGTAGAACTCTCCAGCTGGAGCTTCAATCCCTTTTCCAGGCGAGTCTGGGAAAAGAGACAATTACAGCAATTTTAGAAACACTAGAGAAGTACTAGAGAAGTTGTCCAGTCTTCAGTGTCACATGATCATTCAGAAACCATTAAAAATATGCTCTTTTGCTGTTCAAGAAACATTTATTATTAGTACCAATGTTGAAAAAAGTTGTGATACTTAATACTTTGTGGAAAACGTGATACATTTATTTTTAAGGATTATTTTATTAATAAAAAGCATTTATTTGAAAAAAAGTTGTAATAGCCTATTGTCTTCTGTTATTTTTGATCAATATAACGCATCCTTGCTGAAGATAAAAAATAAATTTTAAAAAATCTGATTTTTTTAATACCCTTTCAAGCATGGTGGTCACTACAGTGGACAGCTATTTAAAAAGCATTTTCTTGAATTTGCAAGGGTTTTGATGGGAAAGTGGACCCTGCACTGCAATGCATTGCAACAAAGTTGTAAGCCATTGAGCCCCCCCCCCCCCTTCCCTTTTAAAGTTTTCGCATGATTGTTAAATACACATACTTTATCCGTTTGATTATTGTATTATGTTTAATATAGTATCTCTTCAGTTTAAACTATGCTGTCCACTCAAGTGGACATCTGAAAATATCTTATAATAATAAATAAATAAATAAAATCTTGTTTTTCATGCCTTAAGAGCAATAAAAACACAAAGAAAAAAAAATTCCTGACTGAGGATATTCATGCATGAAAGGGTTAAGGGGCATCAGTAAAATCTTACAACCATAAAGTGTACAATGAGGTGAAATGCTGACATCTAGTGGTGTGATCACACACAACAGCTATTCATCAAATTCACGTCAGGGTGGACAGTACTGACCATGGCTTTAAGAAAATGTCAAATTGTCAATATTCCAATCAGTAACATATGTATAAAAATATATGTTTTCAGATCCATATTTGTGCTTAAACATTTATCAGTGGAAATCTTCACTTCCGTCTTTAAAACAGACTGAAATACGCATGACTATTTTCAGATCAGTTGAGTAATTGAGACACAGTACACATTTGAGAGCAGTCACTATACTTTATTTGAGGGGAGTAGTAGCATAAAATTGAATCTGTACATTATGTAACGATTACGTCTGATCAGGCCCTGAATGCGTTAAATACTCGAGAGTAATGTGGACAAAAATGGCATGTCCAGCACAACAGTAATACAGCTGCTCGCACCTAAAATAGAGAGTTTTGGTAGTGGAGACATTCACTCAATGAGAAGAAATATTGTCACTGAAGCATGTCTGAGAGAAAAGACAAAGAGAAGCTGCTGGTCGAATCCCAGGAGCAATTTTTGCAACGCTGCACCATGTTGTCAGTCGTGCTACACTGTTTGTTCAATCTTTTGAACGCCGTGAGTGGAAGTCTGAGGTAAAGGATCGATTCTTTTGTAGTGTTTTATATGACCAGTTTTCAAAACAGAGAAAGCATCACTTCTCATTTATCCAGAAAAGAAGAATGACAGTTGGGCCATGACATAAATGAATAAAACTAAGATACAGATGTACAAAATTAACATTAAAATATTTAATAATAATAATAATAATAATATCAATAAAGGATTTCTTTCTTTGTGACATAAAAAAACCTCATGCTCTTTTCACAATCTTAAACAACATTCATATGTACATACGGTGCATTTTAAATTGAGTCTTCTACTAAACAGGGGGCTTTTTTAAAAGTTTGGCTTTTCATCTTATTCAACCTTCTTCCCAGATTCCCCAAATAAAACACCAAAAAACAGACAAGGGTACAGGACAGCACCTGGTGAAAACACTCTACAGGCCAGCAGCAGTCACTCAGGATTAGTGAATCTTCTGTAGTGTTTACAGTCAAAAAGTCAAATTGCAAGAACCCCACAGGAGATGCTCGTAGACCAAGAGCACTCGTCCTCCTAACCCTAACCTGCAAAGAACTTTAATTTGGGCTTATAACCACCTGGCCTTCAATTATGAACCTACAGAGTTCAACGGAAGGCCTTTGAAAGATGGCATGGGCCCTTATTACTTAACCATTCTGACAGCAGTCAGATGAAGTACAACAGAATGAGCTGGCTGAGAATGCTACAGTAGAGAGATAGAAAGCTTTCATTGAAAGGGCTTGATTGCATACGGTTATATGAACCTGAACATTGTCAAATGCGAAAGGTAATGAACCAAAATTTCAGAATTTGTTCAGACAAGCAACAGAAATCCGTTTTTTTTTTTTTTTTTTTTTATCATACTCAAATCTGTTTAGATATTCGTAGTATGAATGGGTGAAAACGTAATGTTTACAAACCGGATTCGAACCACATCCACATGTGGCTTGAAATCAGACGTTTATGCATCAAGTCTGAATGGTCAGATCAGATCTCAATTCATTTTTACACCATTCAGAATTTGACGTGATTAATATCAAAAGCAAAATTAACAAAATCACAGAGCCACTGAATCAAATTTCAGGTTTTCTTCAGACAGCAGGAATCTGACTCAAATCAGTTTAGTTTGTAGTCTGAACGGAAAAAACAACCCCACATAAAAATAAGATTTAAGCCTGATTCAAATCAGACCCTTATGTAGTTTGAAATCAGATTAATGGTGAACAGATTTCTGATCATCTGGGATGCAATGTGATGGTAATGCATGACCGATATTGGGACAGATATTGACTACTGTCTGAACAAATGCATTCGATTTCTTGCAAAATGACAGTTGATCCTAAAAATTGGATTTGAAAAATCAAAATGGATTTAAGTGCAGTGTGAACAAAGCCTAAGAGCAGCAGCAGACAAGCTGTTCATTTAAAAGACTGTCAGCCAGTCGGCAGAGAGTTACTGCATGTGTTCGGTCCCCATTACAGCATATCATTTCCTTAATACTCTCAGACCACCGGGCATCATAACATATGCATAGCATGACGTCAACTTCAGTTCATGATGTACATTATGGTTTCAGCAACCCACTAGGCGCTTATATTTTTACCACACTGGAAGTGGCCTGTGATCTGTGAAACAGTCCCTGCTTAGGATGTTATTGCACATAATATGATCACACTAATAAGGTGTTGTATATCAAGGGCCCTTGCATACATAATACAACAAGGGTAACCAGAATGGCACCAGAGGGCTCAAAGCAAAGGGAAACGCTTCCTGAGACATACTGAGATACAGTTCTTGTAGAAGTGTGTAGAAGGTCGCCTGGCTGCTGATCTGAAACCAGTTTGACGTGACAGACGGTGGTCATAGAAGACCAGGATTGGAGGATTCCAAATGAAAATGAGTGATGCCCTGAAGACAGGAAATACTTCAGATTAACGAATAATGAAGGGGTTTCAATGACTGCCAACGGGATCTCATGCACAAGCTCCACGTGATAACAAAGGTTTGAAAAACAAAGGAAAAAAAAAAAAAAGAAGAAGAACACGAGGCATGCACATACGTCAATGTTGTGAGGACACCGCAAACCTATATTGGTAAGTGCTTCTGTATTATTTTCACAAAATTCATATTGTCAGGGATTCTTTTCTTCTCAACAGGTCAAGATAAATGTCAAAACGGTCACAATCCTAAAAAAACAAAAAACAAAACAAAAGTATCACATTTTAAACAGCAGGGCAACACAGAGAACGACTTTAACCCTCCTGTTACCCTCAAATCTGATAACACTTTTTACCCTCTGGGGTCAATTTGACCCCAGTAATTTAAACCTCCACAATATGTGTATTTTTTTTTACAAAGTTTTGTCTTAGTTAATTTATGTCTTTGTTGACTACTTAAGTAACGTTTTAAGTTGACATCCACCCACCACCCCCCTCCCCACCCCACCTAACCCCACCTAACCCCACCTAACCCCTTACACATCCAGAATACCCATTGTACGACTATGGACAAATTTACAAATCAACATAAAATCTTACTGATTTGACCTAAAATTGGAAAAGTATAAATACATCTGGTGTTTTATTTTGTTTTATAATATTTCTAAGTATAAATTTTTGTAATCTATAAAATTTGGAAAGAAAAACTATTTATTTTATCAAGGATAGTAACACGAGTTATGTTTGGGGTCAATCTCACAAAAATTATGTTTTCTCCTCCCCCATGGCACGGGAAACATCCAAGTTCTCACAAAAATGATGTTTTCCCCTCCCAAATACACAGGGAAGAATTATTAGTTATCTTGAGAATTATGTCACATGTCATGTGAACTACTAGTAGTTCTCGCAATACTACAGATATGGTTATGTTTGGTTAGAGCCCTAAAACAGAGGGACGTTTTTTGAAAATGATATTGAATATGTAAAATTACAATGAACATTATAAATTCAAATTATAACATGTTATAATGACCAAAATATAACAACCAAAACAAATGTGTGTGAAATTTCAATATTTCTTCTGTTTTATTATACAACTAAAAGAGCCTGGGGTCAAATTGACCCCAAGGAACACCGATGCTACAAAATTTGTACAGGACTTTGAAAAAATATTAGCAGGTAAATTTTATGTTTTCAGAGTTGTCCCCATTAAATTAGGACAAGTCATTAAATTTGAAGCAAAAAATAAAAATAAAATTATGTTTTTACAGACGTTAAACATTGAATGGGGTCAAATTGACCCCAAGGATAATAGGAGGGTTAAAGAAAGAAGGCAGAACACTGGTTTATGAATGGCCATCGTTTCTTGGCATAATCTGTCATATAAAAAAACTATTCCCCGTATTTAAAAAGCTTCCGTGCCAAATGGAGGTCATCGAAAAGCCTCTTTTTTTTAATATCATATAGTGTTACAAAACAAACGCATTATTAGGATGAGAAACTGAGGTATACCTTGTCGAGAGGTTGGTGGTTATCTGACAGAAACTCTGAAAGCTTTCAGAGAAAACGCGTGTTGATTTGGGTTGTATCGTCACCCTTTCTGTTGATATCTGTACAGCAGCGTCACACTACACATTCAAAAAGCTGTTTCTTATTGGCATTACAATAGTCATTCATATGAACACATTAAATGTGTTATTTTACATGGACGTTGCCCTTTTTTATACTGAAATGACACTAGCGCCGTGCGGCAGGGTCTCGTTTCCTCCTTGATCGGGAAAGTTTCTTCTCCAAGCAGGGAAACGACAACAACGTTTTTGATGCCGGCTTATAATCTTCCGTCCTTTGCCGGAGTGCCCCGTGGTACTAGTTTATATATACACACACACATACATTAAAACATAGCGGACTCCAGGTGTACCTGTATTAAACCCAGATTCGGCGCAAAATGTATAGTCTGCATTTGCTCCAGCCGAAAGTACAGGACAATCATCCAGCATGTCTGAAGCCGGCTTTCAGAACAGCTGTCCGCCACCATTCCCGACGCGTGTTTTCTGTTCGGTCAGCCCGCAATTCACATGCTGATCTCCTCTAGTCATAGACTGGACTCCTTAGGGGGATAGTCCACGTTGGTCACCATGGTTACGACGGTGACTATTTCCTCTGGTGCAGAGATGCTGGTCTGTCGCTGCATTTGGACCACACGCTCCTCGACACATCCCGCGGAGAGACGCGCCTCGGCCTCGTGGTCCCAACACTCCTCTATAGTCTCGCACAGCATGGCCAGACCCTGTGAGACATATGAACGTGTTTATTTTATGCATAATATTCACTCAATGAAAATTTTTGATGAGGTTTTAGGATAGACGTTATGTACCGGATGTTTCTGCCAGCACTCCCTGAGAGTGGGCCGGAGCTTTTTGTGGACCACAACCTCCTGCATGTCCTCTAGAGAGGGATGTTGGCCCACCTCCTCCTCAAACGGAAGCATGTACTCGTCAACTGGACCTTCAGAAAAAATGAACAAACATCTGCTCAGATCAGGAAGTCCAATCACTGAGGGTGTTCTCAAACTTGGTTCAGGGAGCTACAAGGGGTACACAGAAAATTTGCAAGACAAAAACAAAAAGTGATTTATCTAGGTATATGAACCTAAAACATCTAATTTGGATTTGATTATTATCATCTCTATCGCGGTCACGCTCACATGACATTGCAGTTCATCATCATGAATGTTTATTAACTGCATGCATTTTTAAGATATATTTGATGTATGGTTTACTGAGCGCACAGATGTCAGACGGCGCGTCACGTGAGTATTAAACGAAGTTCTCTTTCACGTATTATTGCGCTTAAACTGTCAAAATCACACAAGGTTATGTCAAAAAACACAAAGTTCACATAACACTATCGGTTACATCTGTGAACGTAACAGCAAGTGAAGAATTCACGTGTATATTAGATCGGTGTATTTTAGAAAATCCAAATCCAATCTTTTACCCACACCTGACTGATCGGAATTTGTTGCACACATAAACACAAAAATCTGCATGAGATCCGATTTTTTCGCATCCGATCAGAGACACTTCCAAATGTGGTTTTAAATCAGATACATATCCGATATCTGGACATCTAAACACGCATTTCCGATTCCTCTTTGAATTCCAAGCCAATACATGGCAAGGATGACACGTTTATTCACAAAGATATTTTTTTAATGTTGTATTATGAGGGAGACGTGCCTGTAAGCGCTCGCTCACAGCTTTTTATTTAGGTGGGAACTTTTTTAAAATCTTTATAAAGAAACGTAATTAGTGAACACCGAAACATTCAAAAGCTGGTTTTAAACCTCTGCCCGTGTCTTTTATAAATAAAACAGCTTCACTACTATAGGCAACATTATATTTCTCAGAAATGAGGTGATAACTTTGCTGTAATTAATTAAAACAAAACCAACATCGATGTTTCTCTCTGGTTAATTTATATATATATATATATATATACCCAACATGTATACTATGTAAATAATTTTAATTGCACGGCCATTCAAAACCGGGGTCTATCATGTGTGTAGTAAAAAGGTTGTCGAAAATCATTTTGGGCGGGAATTAATGTAAACACAGATATCGGATACCAGTCCTGTCTAAAGTTAATTCGGATATGGTCTGTATCGGATATCGGATTTGTGTATTAAGACTTGGAGTGTAAATGCAGCCCGTCAGCAGTAGTGGGCATAAGCATGTGTGACGTCACTGTTACAATCTGCAAACGGCGTATACCGAAAACACTGCTTATGATGTATGGAGATTTAAAAAAAAAAAGAGCGGGTGGACCATTTACCACACTACCGACATACATTTATGTTCAAACACCACATGAAAGTGAAAAGTCCCCTTTAACGACTTTGAAATTCAGTTTGAGGAGAGAAGCTTTGGAGAAGAGGAAATTTTAACATTTAAACACCTGATCTGCCATCACACTCCATTCAATCCCATCATGCACTGAACTCAATGAGGTCGTCACACATGCCGACCACTGTCACAACAGTCCCAGTCTGCTTCACCGTCCACACCTGATCAATACTGTTCCATTAGACCAGACAGCAATACTCAATAATGGCGAGCATACTGCACTTACAATGACAGGCTTATTCAGGAGCTCGAATGGTAGTAAAACATTCACAAAATGGGTGCTTGTGATCAGGGAGTGCTGCCAGACTGTTACAACTCTAATTTTAATGAAATATCTACTATATAAGAAAGGGATAATACACAGCTAGGGGTGTGCATTACAAGATTTCAATGGAGGCAAAGAATCACCTGACTGGAAGTGTACAAATTATGGTTAATTTCGACAGTTGACTCAAAAAGATATTCATATTTGTCATATTCTATGCAGTGGTCAGTTCACAGCAGTAACAAATTAACATTTTTTATTAAGGGGTAATATTTGCTACCTTAAATTGATTTCCAGGGGCATTTTCACCTATACAGTATATGGACATTTGTAGACCTATCCACAGAGTCGATCCTCCCAATACGCACACTATGCAAGTTGCGTAGGGCTGCACAAACTACTCAAGGCCCCGCCTCCCCCTCGTGTCAATCAATATTACAACATCGACGAGACACAGATGTGTACTCAGAGACTACCACTGCCATTCTTTCTCCAAAATATATCCTCAACTGTTGTCAAGGCAACACACTGATCTATATAATCATTATTATCAAAACACCCGCAGAACAGAGGGGCGGAGTGAGCGAGGCTCATTATCATTTAAAGGCATATGCACTGAAATGGCATGCTCAAAACAGAGCTGTTTTTGACCAGGTAAACGTGTTTTATTTTAGTGTTTTCTTACAACACTAATGAGAATTTTCAATAAAAGTATATTACAAAGTTTTCATTTAGACCCTAAAGATTCATATTAGCTTGTACAAAAATGTCATTATACTGCATGACCCCTTTAAGACTTTTTAAGGATCCGCGGAAACCCTGCATAACCATACCACCTTGTTGCTGATAAATATAAGGCAGCGATTCAGTAGCAAAACTAATTTATGAATAAAAGCCACAGGGCAGTATTGACAACAAATTTGTGAATGTTTCTGTGTGTCCGTGTGCTGCGCGATCTCCAATCTCTGTTGTGTGTTTGCATGCTTCAATGAAGGCAGCATGTTAATACAGAATGTGATTAAACTGACTAGAACAACCTGTGCATTACATGGTTTGAATGCACACTTTACTGACAAAAGCAATTGAGCATTTAGCAAGACTGTGGTATAATAATTGATACAACTG
Organism: Pimephales promelas; assembly: GCF_988280905.1. Taxonomy (NCBI): domain Eukaryota; kingdom Metazoa; phylum Chordata; class Actinopteri; order Cypriniformes; family Leuciscidae; genus Pimephales; species Pimephales promelas. The sequence continues at coordinate 23,667,728 of NC_142775.1, read as the reverse complement.
TATAGTGTGATGTCAAAACAGTCTTAGAGGAACAGCAGCTCACGCATTCATACCATCAGATGCAGTGCAGCGGGCCGCCAGCTCCCACAGCACCAGCCCAGCCGCATACATGTCTATCCTGAGGAAAGAGTCTCGCTGGAAGTTGATGGCCCCCTCCAACACCTCTGGGGCCATGTAACGCCTGGTTCCCACCTGAAGCGCACAGAGAGGCCACGTTCTGATTAGCACAACAGTAAAAACGGTACATGTAAATGCATATAGTCTGCCTTAATGAGTACAGTGTAAGGGAATTATGGGCTAGGATGCAGCTGCCAGAGCAAATTTTGTATTAAAGTATATGAGAATGTTTTAATGACCTAGATGCTTAAACATACCTATAATAAAAAAAAAATCGGTACCAGCAAGTCATTGCAATGAAAAAATGATATTTGATACATTTGATAGTATCCTTCTACAGTAAGTCCTTCTACAAAGTTTCTGCCAGCACTGCAGTCAGTTCAATCTTGGTTTCAAAATGGATGGACTGCTCTTAAACCTCAACCATAATTAATTTGTATCCGTTTTCTATTGTTTTTAATTGTTCTTTTATTTTAAATTTTTATTACCACCTGTTTACTTGAATATTTTCTTGGAAAAACTTCAAGATGTCTTTACTTCATCGAGAAACACTCCTGCTAAATGCCATGGTTATAATTGAATTTGTTATAATTTATATTAGCATTTAGATTATAATTTAACTTTTTACATAGAGTGTGGTCAATTGCATATGTTTTTGTTGTGGTATCGATAATGAAATTTCATTGCTCATTCGATATCGACTACTGACATTTTGGTCTAGTCTGTCTATTATGTGGACAGCTGAGATGCAGCCTCTGATACACCTCCACAGAATCATATTCATATTTAAACACACTTCACACAGCCAACCCTCGCACGAAGGGCGGCACTTCAAACAGCACTGGCTCCAACACTTACCTGCCCATGCGTGTCCCCAGCTGACTTCCCTGCCTCAAACTTCAGAGCCAGACCAAAATCAGCTATACAAGCCGTCAGGTTTGACTTCAGCAGAATGTTCTTGCTCTTAATATCCCTGTGCATGTATAATACATAATAATTGATCAAAAAGATATTTTTGTTTGTGTCTATACAATGAAAGGCAACAGGGTCCAAAACAACACAGGACCGCATTGACTTCCACTGTATGGACAAGAAACACAGATGCTCATTTAAAAAAGATATTTTGTGCAAGTCTTACAGGTTTGAAACAACATGTGAGACAAGATTTAGACCAAATGTCCACCTTGCAATAAAAGAATACACAATGTATATTATTTCTAACCTGTGTGCGATGGCCGGTTTGTGGCCATCTCGGTGTCCTGGGAAGTCAGAGTGCAAGTAAGCCAGTCCTCGAGCCATGGTCTGAGCAATGAGACACAGCTCGTTCCACGTCACCACGTTGGCCTTCAGGTAGTCTGTCAGGGAGCCCTGCACACAGACAACAGAGGCGCTTGGATCGATCATGGCTGTGCTTCAGCCTACAGTATCAACAACTAAAACCTTTTAACTCCTAAGTATAAAATCAGCAATAACAAAGACTTGACTGCTGATAAAGTAACTCACTTTGAGCACTATTGTAGCACATATTGACTCAAAAATATTTAATCATCTTTTTATGAAAATGATTTATTTTGTATAATTGTATAAACCCTACAGGGCATCAACATGACATATGAAAAACGTTTCTTTTGTAATGAATATTTTGTCACTTCATTCCTTCTGCCCCTTAAGACCAACATAACACAATGTTTTATACAGCAAATTTACAACAGCAAAAGCGTTCAAAAAATAGCCATGCAATGTGATATATTAATTTTCTTTATCATTTATCACTTTTTTTGTCATGTTTATTTGAGTGTTCAGCTACTAGGATTGGTAATTTCAATGAGCAAAACTCAAGTCTTTCGTCTAAAGTCTTTCGTTCAAAGTCTTAACAAAAATGTATATCAAATAAATAAAAGACTTTAAATTTCATTAGAAACACTGCAAAAAAAAAAAGAATATAAAGTAATCCCTGCTGATAATGATGGCAGAGAGATTTTTAAATTTGAGAAACTAAAATATGGATCTAGAAATGTTCCTCCTATAAAAGGCGAAAGCCAATGCTGTCCAGCCCCCATCCAGTTCCAGACCTTTTCATGGTAAGCAGTGATGAGCCACAATTCAATGTCCAGGTTGCTTCCTCTCTTCTCGGCCCCGATGAAATGAAGAACGTTTTCATGCCTCATGCCAGGGAGATTGTAAATGTCATACTCATTCTGCCAAGACAGCTTGTCCTGCGAAAGACACAAAGTACACAGTTATTACAGCACACTGGCATGATGGGCAAATCCCTAAACACTGATCCACTGGTCAGTCGACATCAGTAGGTCTGCTAACTGACCATTAAAACAATTGACATATTGAGTATTAGCTGACATTCGCAATACACTAAGATTATTTAAGTATTTACCAGAGCAAATTATTACACGGGTGATTGATAGATGAAACACGATTTCACCAAACTCTAAGCTGTAACTCTAAGAGAGAGATGGCTCCTGTTAGGTGTGTTTCCACTAAGGCATTTTCATTTCATTTCAAGAAATACTTATTTATCTTTCTATAATTTATGTATTGTGATTTAATTTGTGAATATTTAACACTTTTCTATTGGAATATGTTGTAAAAATGTAATTTATTCCTGTGAATTTTAGCAGTCCTTTCTTCAGTGTCACATCCTTCAGAAATCATTCTAATATACCCAATTTTTCTGATTTATTCAGATTATTTGATGAACAGACATTTCAAATCCGCATTTATTTGAAATAGAAATGCTTTGTAACAATGTATTGTTTGTGTGCTTCACAGGCTGACACATGGCTCAGCTCCACATTTGGCTGTGCAATTGGTTAATCAGGTTAGATTAACTCATCAGCTTTAGAAGCTGATTCCCTGGCCTTGGGTCCACGTGGTACCTGAATGGGGAATATCTTCACTGCCACATAGTCATTAAGCAGCTGAGCCTTCCACACACAGCCAAAGCGCCCTCTTGCTTTGATTTCCAACAACTGCAGTGGCTTCTGAACCAGGGTGGGAGACGGCGGCATGGGTCCAGGGTCCTATAAAGACAACAAATAAGGAAGTGTAAGCTTTAGGGTTGGTTAAACAGACCAACTGCTGAAGACTTGGTGACCATCCTCAAACAATATGTTTCACAGCGACAGATTAGAGTGACACCATTAACCACCAAGGTCATTTCAATTAGATGTGTGTACAGGGAAGGGCCATTTAAAATGACCTTTACAGATGGACACTGTCTGGAATTTAGACCCTGAAATTAACCCATGACTCTTTTCTAATACATCATCTCCGTTTTGTTGATTACTGATTGCACAGAAATTGTGATCCCCACTTTAAAGGAATTCAGGGTCGTTTCATGCTAGATTTTATTTTCAATTTTATGTGCATGCAAACGTAAGAGAATGGGTACACAAGCACATGCAAATAATTTGTCTTCACTGCACCCTGACCTGTGAATCAGCATAGAGAAAATCTATTTGACAAATATAGGATCAAAACATCCAGATTGAATTCTTGGATTAAAATCAAGCATGGAGGATACTCTCATTTTGGTAGTTTTAGGTCATGTTTTAAAAATGTTTTAGAAAGTAGTCTCTTATGCACATCAACACTCTAATTCTTTCAACATACTGTAAAAAATAGCTAATATTTTGAAAATGTTTAAAAAACAATTTCCAAATCAATTTACTGTGTCCTTCCTGAATAAAAGTATTACTTTCTTTCAAAAATAGATATAATCTTACTAACCCTGAACCTTTTAATGTTTGTGTAAGAGAAGTGAAGAACACAAGCTACAGTTCAGAAGAGAAACATGACTTTATAGTTCTAAAGCCAGTAATCACCAATACATTTTTAATCGAATCGTGACCCCAAGAATTTTTAATCGAATTGTGAGATTCCAAAATATTCCTAACTATTGTGCCAGATCCCGTATATGAAATAACACAGGCAAATAATACTAGCTGATTGCGGTGATGTGGTGGGGTAAAGGTGGACCCATTTCATGCAGCTGAGCTGCATAAAGCTTTGACAGAAGAGGCTTATGGGAGTTGAAGTTCAGAGCTTGTTAAACATAATCCACAGCTTCTGTAAGTGGACCACAGATGTGATAATCAGCTGACCTAGTTTGTGGGTGCTGTGAAATGCATGCCATTACACCTAGAAGGATTGAACCTTTCTGAATATGCCTTATGCAGGCAGAGACTATTTAGCAGTTCATCTAAATGCATGAGTGTGCGCTGTCTACACCCGACATGACCTTTTCTGACCAATTATCCTTTGTCAGCAAAACACAATAGGCTGTTTCCCGCTTATCAAGTTAACTAATCCCAGTTATTCAAGTGAATCAGTGTAGGAAAGCAATATATATGGCATCTGTAAGCACAAACCCTGCCGCTAAATAAATGAAAATATATAAATGAAATATTTAGCAAAATATAAATATAAAGACAATACATTTTTCACTAACACAAATATAATTTTAGTGTAAGATACATATACATATAAAAGTGTATATCTTTTTTTTTTAAACAACAATTATTGTTGCAATAAGTACATATCGCAATAAATTAAAATGTAAACATAACCAATAGCCTACATTTTCTTTAAGCAAATATAAGAACAATTTAATTTTCAGAACAACCTACTTCTCAGTACCCACTTTTCCGAGTGCGAGCCAGGGCTTTCACCGGGCTGGGCCGCGCTAATAGCTAGTAGCACCGAGCCCAAAACCACGCTGCGTTTCTACCGTCAGGCCAGAAGCTCCGCAGCGCTTTACTAAAACCTGCCCATAACACGCCTCTCTGGAAGAACGTCACACACACCCATCAATTCACCAACAATTGGATGTTTTATCAGAAAACTAATCAGAAAGAAATCACTGGAAACTAGCGAGATTGCAAAAGGAACATGGCATTTTTGTGGTTTACTTTAAGATTTAAAAGCAATCATCAATGTTTTACCAGAGTTTTACAATAATAAGTGATTCATTGATCATAAGGAATTGATTTGGCAAGATTGCACATTAGTCACAAATAAATAAAGTGGTATTTACAGTTATCACAAAAGAAAAAGGATACACGTACTTAGTCGTGTCTCTTTCTGTTTATTTGTACTCACAGGACAGTATGTTTATTCATTTCTACAAATTTTCCACCAAAAATATGACTTGATGAGCTTTAGTACACTCGCAATACAGTTATATTTTCAGTCAGAGAAACAGAGGAAGCTCCTGAAAAAAAGGAGTTGCTTCATGTTATGACATATACAGAGATGAATATGGATCAGAGAGTCCAGTATAAAGAGACGAGACGTACTGACAGATCCAAAAAAAAAAAAAAAAAACATGATTGTGATAGCCTATATGATATGTCTTCATTTCTTCATCGAAATCAATTTGGCGGGCCAAAAAACCCTGGCCATTGGCCCCGACGAGGGCCGATCAAGCTCCAGAAGTGACAGTGGCCAGTCATTGGTAACACGGCTAGTGTTAGTCTTAAGTGCTTAAAGGGGGAAAAAAAACAGCTTTATTTGGCCTCCCTTAGAAAAAAAAAATACTAAATAAAATAGAAAAAATAGAAAAAAAAGTAAGTAGGTAGGATGAAGAAAGGCTGTCCACAGAGCACCTGCTGAAATGTGAATTGGAGTTCAAGCAAAAGTAGGACAAATGGAGAACAGGCACGTTTTTGGCACCGATTGTTCTGTACCGAGACTCCTTAGCATATGGATCTGGGTTGTTAACTTTTTTCCAAGTCCTCAAGGAAACCAATACCAAAGAAAAGTACATCACATTACAGTGGGCGGGAGGAGACGAGGTTAAAGAACAGAACATCCATCATGCAGAGAAGAAAACAAAAAAACGGTCAGGAGAAGAGAATACTTCTGAGCAGAGTTTCTGGTGCCGGTCAAAGTGACCAGCAGAGTTTTCGATTTACGGACATATTGATGAATGCCGGTCAAATAATGCCCCTTAATTAGTCAAGTTGAGGAAAACTGGAGGCAGGCTTAATGTAACTTCAAAATGACATAATCAAGCCATATTGAATGCAACATTTTTATTAGCCAAACATTCAAATAGACGGGGAAAAAAAACATAAACATCTGATTGGCGTCAATCAACACCATTGACCCTTCGCTAAGCCCCGCTCTCCCTAGTTACAGTTCCCTAGTTTTCTCCCTAGTTCCCTATTACAGTGTGAATGCACCGGTGTCAGACATTCCCAATGAGATAATTACTAATTTTTGGGGAACACGTAAAATATCTGAGAGAGCCAGACTAAAGGGACTGCAGTATGCATTCGAGGGATATATTCACGACATAATATGCAATCGAGTAGAGAATAATTTCATAAAAATTGAAGCTAAAGCCTATCGTCCCAGCTTAAGAAGCAGCGCCTCATACGCTGACCGTTAAACTGGGAAACACAAATTGAGGAACAGCTGTGTTCGAGCACAACAGGGTAAGTGAATGTGAAAATAATCTAAAATTAAATATCAAACAGTTTATCCCACTGCTTGATCCACACCCATTATTTCTCCCCTTGCCTTTTAGATTTTCGGGGGGAAAAAAATAAATACATAATCACTCCCCCATCCAAACTTTAAGGATAACGGCTATCAGATTTGCATAATCCATACACACAACTCTTTGGCATGTTTCCCTCACTCGAAAGCTTGCCAGACCTCCCATGCCTAGTTAGGGTTGCTAAGACATGATTGGCCAGTGGTGGTTTTCGGCGTGGCTTAGCGAAGGGTCAATTGTTTTTACTATGGTTTCACGTTCATAGTTTAACAAACCAATCCCCCTTCCCCACATAAAATATCTGAATAGTAGCCTATTGTTACTCAAGCAAACTTAATTATACACTCTCAGTAGGTCTCATTTAGCGGGTAACATTTAAATTGGCCACCATGAAATGACTCTTTGTCAAATGAACTGGAACAAACAAATGACTAGGCCTATAACACTGTCATTTTAGGCAACTTTTTCCACTATTTTGCAGTGCTGAATTGTGCAGCTGCCGACTTAAAATCAAAACTTCGCAGTGTCTCCACAACTTGCAATGCGCATAAGCAGCGTAAGGGCCTGTTCACATATCATGTCTTTTGCACACTTAAATTCGTTATTTCAAATGTAGGTGCACGGTATGCGCACTTATTATGGAAGCAAACATCTCATTGTGGATTGAGGTAGGACTGGTATTATTTTTATATTATTTTTTTCATTTATTTAATATGGAAATGGAAAAAATTACCAGTTTTTTGAAAGCTTCGTTCAAACGGATTTAGTATTTTCTCTTTGGCGTTTTAATTTGTTAATTATTTAAGTTAAAAAATATATATTTAGTGTTGACCAATTTTATGTTTTTTTTTTTTAATTTGTATTATTTTATTGTTTTTCTCTATTGCCACTGTCAGAAATGCAGCAGGTGCGTGACAGCAAGTGCTTCACGTCGCAGGCTTACGACATTGATAAGAGGATCGTTGTCCGCAGACTCAATGCTTGTAAAATGGCAAATAATCCTTCTGATCTTCTTTATACATTTTAGGCTTATTCTCAGATTCAGATTGTGTTAGCGGGGCAGGATTATTAGGCAATTTTAATCAGACAATTTGACCGGAAAGATTTAATTTTGTCGGACATTTATTTTTTTCCTGGCCAATGTCTGGTAATTACCGGACAACGGAAACCCTGCTTCTGAGATGGCAACACTTTGCTTTTACACAAACCGAGAGAGCTGACTCGTAATGATGGAGGTAAGGGAGGGAACTGAGCTCCTGAGGGGGACGCAACCCTCACCATGACCTCATATACCTACACCCACACAGGTCAGGGTCATGTTTACTTTTCCATTTGCCCAAACGTCAGTCACTAAACAGACACCACTCATAAACATGATGACAATAGGTCTTATGGGAAGTGTCTGCCCCTGGGGCCGCAGACGTGGATGGAGCCCAAGGCTGACATTTTTAACGCATTCCTTTTCCAAAATAGAGTAAAAGAAAGAACAACAAAGGTAATTTAAGAGGGCTATCCGTCTACCCAGATGCCTGTGGCAGATATAGTATTTCATTGAGCCGGTTACTGGAGTTGTTTGTGTTGTTCAAAGACTGAAAATAAAGAGACCAGTGGAAAAAGCCCAACGGACATTTGTTGAACAGGTGAAGCGTTCATGCATATATTAACCCTCTGAGGACGGATTGGGCGGTACTGCCCAAAATTACAAACTTTTACAAATGTGTACTTATCTTAAAAACTATTCAGGATAGGGATGCGTGGTCTTTTTGGCGTCTTCCTCCGATTCCGCTGAAAACAGTGATAACTGGACACCCGGCTTGTATACTCACCGGCAAAGGCCAATGAAATCGATGTTGTTTGGCAGATTCACAAGCAACAACCAATGGAAAAACTGCCGATGGAAAAATATTTTTCTTATATACATATTTTTCTATATATACGTATATGGCTAGCGAGAAAACAAGGAGAAAGTGACAAGGAGAGTGACAAGGAGAAAGCATTGCTTAGAAAATTCTAAGCATTCCTACATTCCTAAGAAAAACGCCTGGGACTATTTGTAAATGAAGTTCGATGTTATTTACACATCTTATTTAACAATTACACATGTCTGTCAAGCAGAAGGCTTTGACAAATATATTTTTTGTTCAAAAACTGTTCACGATTGTTGTGTGATGTGTGATTTTCAGAAAGAAATGACAAAAATCGAATTTTCCGTTTTTGAAATTCTCTAGTATATTGTACATTTTTCACTCATACTTCCTTTAAAAACACATTACATTCATGCTTATGTTAGCTTAGTGTCTTCTAAATCCATAGATACCACATAGTGTTCCATCTCCATTACATGTAGTTTATAAGCCCAAATGTAAAAATAGAGAAAACAGACCAAAAAGGGCTTAGTCCCCAGAGGGTTAAGTCTCATAGTGAACACAGATGTCCTTAATTCTTATATCTTAAGCACCCTACATTTTGCATAACTGTTTTTAAAAAATATAACTTAAGCAATATGTTTTTAGATATATCTCTTTCTCATTTGCTTTCTTATTTTATACATACTTTCTGTAAAAATTCAATCAGTCAGTCTGTTTTTGCATTCAGCCCACAAGGACAGCTCACAGAAACACTTGCCTTCATTACTTTGTGGTACATCACATTCTCATCACATTCAAGATGTATTAGCTGAACTTCTTTTTTTTTTTTTTTTTTGATTGTTACATTTTTGTTAATGCATGTCTGAATAATTTTAATAGATTAAATTAATCTGATGCAAATATAAATATACATTTTTTTGCACGCAAAGCTTTAAGCATTGTTATTAAGCCTACTGTACATTTCCTGTGTGGTAAAAATAATTGGATTTCTATAACAAAAAAAAAAAAAAAAAAATCCTCGCCATAAGGTCCATGACTGTTTACCAAGACTAAACCTTTGGAAGAAAGCAAGTGCAATTTGGGGCCTTTGATCTTTTGTGATTTTTTTTACATACAGTTGTTCATTTGGATGACAAATTTAGACCAAAGCAACACACAGCTGTTTGCTGAAACAAATGGAAGAGTAGACAGCACATGCTGTATACAATGTAATTCAAAGCAAAATCCTTACAGAACTAAAAAGACATCTAAGTGCCAGAGTGCTTATCAGAGTGCTTATCATCTTATCAGTTCTGACACAAGGATGGATAAAAGCATCAATGTGATGTTTTGTAATACATCTTCAGAATGGACTAAATCTGTGCAGCAATTGAGCAACAATTTTTGGCTTCACACACACTGAATGACTAGGCCCAACATTACTGTTTAAGCAACTTCTGGGAATACAAAGTGATTAAACAAGTTTTAAAAGGGCAATATCTTATATTTCTGTAGCATTTTATCCATCCCCCCTCCCCCCTCCGCCCTGAGGCCCACTTATAATGTTAATCAAGGTTTCCTGGACCAAAAGTTAAATATTCTGGTCATATTCAGTTTTTTTCATACCATTTTAAAGTTTCTGGCCCTAGGAATAAAACAGACTGCTTTTGCAGTTAGGGTGACATAGAAAATAATTGCTGAAAAACATAAAATATAATCTATATAATCCATATAATCACTATACTGCTGCATTTTTTTTTTTTTTTTTTTGCTGGGAGGTGGGAAAATCCAGTTTTACATAACATGATCCTTGAAAAAAAAAATAGCAAGGCATTTTTAATATTTTGCCGTTTAAGATTTATTTAGCTCATGGACGAACATCTGTCATGAAGTGCATTCATACAAAAGTAAGTAAAGCTCAGGACTCATTAGGGAATAATCTTGGTTCATTCCAGTTTTTAAGAGTTTTGGCAAAAACTACCACACAGATTGGCAAACGAGTGTTGCACAGGCCCACAGCTTCATATCCATTAAACTGATCAAACAACAGATTTTTCATGTGCAATTTGTGTGCTGAATGAGAAAATGTCCAAGGAGTGACGCTGATGCAACATGACAGTTTGCTATGAATCTTTCAATATGACTGCAAATGTTTCATATGCTAAGTACAATAAAAACACTTTAAGCTGTTCCCCATTCCCACATTCATGACATTCATCTTTGCATACATTTGCTGCATGCTTGGAGACGTGCATTCATCAATCTCAGTATTGACGTTTTACCATGCACCTAAATCAAGGGATCTCGGCCTGAATCCCCTGAATCAGAGGGGATTTCGATTTTGTTATCCGTGCACTGAAATTCAGAACATCACAGATTGATGAGGCAATGTGCAGGGATAAACGCAAAATAAAACCAGTGGGATATTATAGGAAAATGTGCTAACGAAAACAAAGGGGTGCTTTTGATAGCAATGAAAAAAAAAAAAAAGGTTTAAAATGAAGTTCCAACATAATCTTGAAAAAAAAGATGAATGAATCAGGCTTTTCTTACCTCTATCATTATATGAAAGGCGTGCTAGTTGAGGAAGGAAAGAGGAAATCAAGCGTTAGTTTTAGTTTAACGTATATGAGATGGGGAATTTCATGGTTTCTGGAAGAACGAGTAAATCAATTTCACTATTTCAGTAATAACTTCTACTTGCTGGCCAACACAACATATTTCTACAGGTTAACTCAATTTTGTCTGTCCAAAATATTTTTGATTTATGTCAAGCCAAAGTCTAAAATTCATAAAAAATAGGCGTTTTCTTTCTTTTGATACTTTAATGTGCAGAAACTAAAAGTAAGCTATTCAGAGGTTAACTTGTCCGAAAACGGGCGAACAAAGCTACACTGACTGAACCATTGCCTTTGGAATTGGACAATCTGTTTGTCCAACCAATAATTTTAGGATTTTGTATTTTTGCAATTCTATTTGATGCAGCTTATGTTGCTAAAAGCACATATTTCATCTTTAAGATGAAAAAGAAATATACTGGTTCAGGCTTTGGCCTCAAGTCGATATTCCGATTAAAAATCTTGCCTTATGTAGAAGAATTTCTGGCTTGTGTGCAATTTTAACTTTATATAAATGAATATAACTGGAAAGAATGAACCTTCTGCCCCAAGGACACCACTCAAGTTGCTGCTCTCACCTGAGGCCAAACCTGCATGTTACAGCAACTGCCAGACTTCCACAAGATACAGAGAGACTTCTTCAAATAAAACGGAAAACTAGGAAAGTTTCACAATCTCAAAAAAGAAAACAAAGAAGATAGATAGTTTAAAGAAAATTGGCCATGAATCATTGTTGTTCAGTGAGTACAACAGATATCCCTGCATTCTCATTCAGACTTACCATACTCAACTCAAAACAACCAACACTTAGCACAAAGGTTTGTGCAGGACTTTTTGGGAAACTTAGAAAATTATAGAGAATATGGTGTTTTCAGAGTCATAACGCAACAGTAAGCACATCCTCTTATCCATACCAAATAATATTTTTTTAAAAGCTGGAAAAAATATATAAAAATGATTTAGATGAAGTGGCACATGTAAAATATTATTTACTGCCATAAACAACACCAAAACAAGTTTGAAGAACTGAGCATTGTAATGCACAAGAGCTAAAACCTGAATATAAAGAAATGGAACCAAGGCAATGAGTTGCACATTAATGCAGGAGCAGACCTCATGGCTTTAAACACTGCACAACGTGTTCAGTTGCCTGAATCTCCGTTCTTTCCTGAAACAAGAAATTCCCTTCCTCACCATGAAGCCAAGCACTTAATGCTGTTAAAGCACACTGTACTATCTCTTGAGGGGCATGTTGGGTCTTGGGCCCTTGTAAGAAAACTGTTAAATAAGCGTCTCTCTGCCTTCGAAATGGTACGAGACTCTAAAGTGGAGGCTTGGGGCCAAATGCTTCAAACTAAGACATTATTTTTAACTCCATGTTTTAAAAGGGCCTGAGAATTGATGGAGGAATGTTTCAATTAGAGCTATACAAAACAATGTTGATGACAACTGATAAGGGCATCATAAAATGATTCTCATTTATGTTGATGCATACAGCATGCATTACATCCCATGTAAATGCATACAGCAACCGCCATCAGGCAACCATACAAATTCAAAGATGGACCCATTTAAATTTAAATAAAGATTTACAGTGCATTTAGGAGTTTCAGTGTAGACGATTATAGAGATGATACAAGTGAATGAATGAACTGACCAAGTTACAGGGAGACAAGAGAGTAGTCTTTAACCAAACGTATATAGTAAGACAAATCTTGTGTTACTTATATACATATTTAAACCATTGTGAAAGTTAAGCTTAAAGCTTTGTATAAAACTCTAAAAAGGAGGGATGCTCCGATCGATCGGCTGCAAATCGGTATTAGCTGATAATCCCATTCTACGACTCGATCGGTCCGATCTTACATACCGACCCCAATTTGATGTTGTAAAACATGCGGTGGCATCAAACTTTAGCACCGCAGTCGCCTGTCATGTTGACAGCCTGCAATTGTTCAGTTTAAAAAAGTCTTTAATGAGCCAAAGTATCCTAAAACGGATAGTGTTTTGCGCAAGCTCTGCCTATTAAAAGGTTCACTGTAAAATGAATATCGAAATCAGTATCGGCCGATCAAGATTACAAGAAATTGGTAGTCGATATCAGTATCTGCAGCAAAAATGCTAATTAGTGCATCCCAACTAGAAAGGGAGGTGGTAGCAGCAATAGAATGCATCAAAATACAACACACACTGTTATTTATCAACAGAAACTGAGCAAGGTAATGGAAGGGAATGGTTTCATCAAGTATAAAGATAACTTTAAAGCATTTCTCTGCACTCACTTTCCATTACAAAATAATTTCTGGCAATCTCCCAACGTTTGTGGCTCAGTGGAGTGACAGCTTCGAGGCTTTTTTCATGATTAGCCACGCACTCCCTGGATTATCACGGACTACATTTCCCATCACGCACCTCCCTGGACTGATTATACCACACACCATACACCTGCACTGTGGTGATTGTTGCACACATCTGCCTCTCATTTACACGACCTTGGACTGTATACCCCATTTCTGATCATTCTCTGCCTGCTTCGACTTGTATTTTTACTGGACCTTGCTTCTCGCCGCCTGCCCCGAGCATTGCTTGTCATCTGGTTTGTCTCTGCCTTTTCTCCATTACCTTGTTTACTGGTGTTGATCCCTGCCTGTCTGACTACTCCATAAAAGCTGCATATGGATCCCCTTGAGTCTGCTGAATCATTACAGCTTTAGATACAATTCTGGATGAAATAAATTAATATACTATAAATTAATATCAATCCAAAAATGTGGAGTAAGATTTATTTACTCACAAAGGCTGCATTTATTTCATTAAACAAAAGTAAAAATTTAAATATTGTGAAATAATACTAAATAAAATACCTGTTCTCTATTTAAATCAAACATTTTAAAATGTAATTTATTCCTTTGTTTGGTTCGCTTGGGTTGAAGAATGGCTGCCGCTGGAGAATTGAGATGTGTAGATTCAGCCATCGTGGCAGTTACTGAAGATGTAGACAGCACATTCATTTTAAAAGAGAAACAGAGAACCGTGATCAAGGCATTTGTAGACCGGAAATATGTTTTTGCCGTCTTTCCTACAGGATTCGATCTATCCAATTGAGGCATTTTTTCTTGGTTCGGTTGAAACACACCCAATGGAGCGGTATCAGTCTCACATTCTTACTAGAATCTGAGTATGACGACATCATCAGGATACAGTGTCACATGAATTCTTCCGAAATCATATGCTCAATATTTTCAGGTTTTGTTGATGAATAGAACGTTTAAAAGAACAGCATTTATTTAAAATAGAAATCCTTTGTAACAATGTAAAATGTTTCATGTGTTCTTTCTTTCAAAAAAAAAAATAAAATAAAATAAAATATTACTGACCCTAAACCTTGAAACAGAAGTGTAAATGTATATGAAATAAAACTTTCTCCGCCTCCAAAACGATTTTCTTTTTACAGCTGACATCACCAAGCCTTATTTTCAAACACGTTCCCAACCACCAGTCACATACAGACTGCTTTTCACAATCCAATTAAGAATTAAATTCCAACAATTTTAGCAGTTACAGAGAAAGAATAATCCATTATGGAAGTTGCAAACTCAGTTTTTTATTGACTAAGTGTTGTAATAGTCCCCGAAGAATTATGCCTGCTGCACTAAGAACAAATAAAGCTTCCAGCAAATCAAAAACAAGTTTAGGCTGATTGTGATATCTGATATCAGCAGTAATGTGGGGATGGTTTATCTGTCAGATCTGACCTACATAACACTGAAACTCAATCGGGGAATTCCAAATGCTCACCTGACTCAAAGGTAACCCTTTGTGCTACCATACGGTCCCATATATCATCCCAGCACACGCTTGTAAATGGATCTATTCTGACCTGCCAAAGATGTCCTACAAGTAAAGATTTCCCCCCCCCACAGGCCCAGTAGTGCAGATTTTCACTTCACTGAATCTATAAAGCTCTATTGTGTAGTTCAGAAGTAGATGTGAATCTTAACACTAGACACACACCAGGTGTAAAGGTCACCTGATTGCTCATGTCTTGTATTATGTCATTTTTGTTTATTGTAAGAGAAGCGGGCATCGAAACACAACAGTGTCCGGACAGATCTCGTTTGATTTCAGCTGACAGTGAGTTTGAGCTTGAGCTAGTGTGACATTGAGCACATTAGATCCCTGAATTCACTGTCATTCACGTCAACAGGAGGTTCTGCCCAGGGGAAATAACAGCGCCCCAAAGCACAATTTCTAGTGATATGAAGATTTCCTGATACACCGAAACTCTCTCTCTCACACACTGAAATAAGACTTTTATTCTCATTTTACTAAAAGTGAATCAAAATACATGCATAATATACGAAAAGTATCAGGTTACCTGGGTAGGCACCAGAACAGGTGGATACGCCAGCTTGTGATGCCGATACATCCAGAAGGACAGCAAGACAATGGCAGCGATGCCCATGATGGGCACGATGGAGTATAGGAGGGTGCTGAACAGTGATGGCTTTTGGGTGAAGGGGTTGGATGTTGCTGGGGAGATAAAATGAACGAGAGACATCAGTATCAATCAATTACTGTATGTACTTTTAATGTACTCTACCATTGAAAAGTGTGGGGTCTGTAATTTAAAAAACAACATTTTTCAAAAGAAGTTTCTTATGCTCACCAAGACTGCATTTGTTTGATCAAAATACAGTAAAAACAGTAATGTTGTGAAATATAATTAGAGTTTAAAATAACCATTTTCTATTTTATTACATTTTAAAATGTAATTAAATCCTGAGAGGCAAAGCTTATTATTTTTATGGATGGTACAAAAAAATAATTTTTAAAATTAATTAAAAATTTTTTGATGAATAGAAAGTCAAAAAAGGTTCAAAAGTCTTTACTGTCACCTTTGATCAATTTAACACTTGTACTTGCTGAAAATGTATACATATAAAAAAAAATAAAAACAATTTGACCTTACTGACCCCAAACTTTTGAACAACATTGTAATATGAGACCAAAATATTACTAACTAGGAAATGACAATTCACACATTCTGTCGTGAGTTCCATTTACTTTTAGTCCTTTAGCAGACGTTTTAGCCATTGTAACTTGCAAAATCAATCACAAAATGATAAAAATAATGACAAATATGAAACATTAAAAATCCCCAAGACCCTTGTGTTTGATTCAATGTGCTTGTGTTAAGGCCTCCTTACATACAAATACGGTTACACTTTATTTTAAGGTGACCTTGTTACAGTGTAATTAAACATTTAATTACTGATTAATATTAATTAATACATATTAATATAGGGTTAGGGTTAGGATTATGTTTGGTTTAGGGTTACATGCATTTGGTTATGCAAACATGACAGTTATTATTGCTATAGGAACTATATGTAGAATATAACAAGGACAATGTAAAATAAAGTGTGACCACTAGGGATGCTCCGATCAGGATTTTTGTAGCCGATACCGATTACAGACTGTTTTGTCATCATGATTGACCAATACAGATCCCGATCATTTAAGCTTTTATACAAGTAATAATTAAGCTCTCTGCTGAATGTCAGTGTTTTTCTCAAGTAATACCACAGACATATTTACAACAATGCTATAGATTGTTGTATTAATTGAGAATAAAAGAAATAAGCACAACAAATATTAATTTTACAATGAGCATTTTAATAGGCCATTTAAAACAGGGCTTATGCAAAACACTATCCAAATGAGGATGCTCGTTAAAGAGCCAACAAGACTTCATGTCAAACTGAACATAATTACAACCCATAAGGCGTAATTAAACATTGGCCAATATGTGACTGAGGACAAAAACAAATAGAAACACTGCAAACTCCGAAATTAACAAAATGAGTAGTCTGATACAAAAATGATCAGGAATATTATTCAGCAACTGCTGAGTATTTGAGTCATTTCTTCCTAAGTCCTACTTAAGTAGGCAAGGCAGGATTCTCTTTATGCTTTTCTGCATTTTGGGGAGAGAGTCCATTCCTCTTTTTATCCAAAACATGTGGCAGTAGTTGTGCTGAATTGTTGCTCATCATCAACACACGAGTGCTAAACTTCAAGCAAATAGAAATAGAAATACAACATAAATTGCATACATTTACCAAATAGAGAAAAACAGTGCATGCATAATCTTCACAAGACTGTTTGATTAACATGAATGGCAAAGACGGCAGCAGCTTTATTAGCCTGCTTTCACTTTAACACCGAATGCACTGTTTACGTTTACGAAGATACTCGGGCATTTTGACAAACAAGCCCAGTAAGAGAAGTGCTCATACGCTGTATGAGCTGCAGCTTTAAGTGCGCACGTTCCATGACTGTGCGCTCAGTCAGAACCAGTCTCTCAGACAGCGTGCGAACATATCAGATGTTTCGCTGCCTACTGTGCATGAGCGGTTTCAAATCACTTGTTTTTCAATCACAAGGCTTATAAAATGCATTGTTTCTTGAAACCACGTAATAACTGCACCGCTAATGTCAATAATTTCCAATCAGTTGGTGGGATCGGCCTACTTTAGTGACTCCCGGTCAAATCATAGAATTTGATTATCGGCCGTTACCACAAATACGCTTGTTGTATGACTGTTACAATATACTGATTTGATATAGGTCATTATATTTTTTACAGATACCAATTATGATCATCATGATCATATTTAATAAAACATGAAAGTGAACATTTCTAATTTGTCTGTAAAAAAAGCAAAGAGTCAGATCTAATTTATGCATATTATAGAGAGTCCACATTCTAAGATTTTACTATTATTATTATTATTAAATTAGCATTCTTTTAAATTTAGTCAACTGCTCCCACTGAAAAGGGCTAAAATAAAATAGATTAATAATACAAATAATAATTAAGAATACAATAATAAAAAATAATAACAAATAAAAATAAACAAATAAATATCTGCATTTCCCTTCTTTTTAAAACATATGCTCTTTGGAAACAGCTGAATACCACACTTCATTATTATTGGTTTAATAAGAGATATGAATGTGAAAGGGGATGATATCAGCATTACTAAGCAGAATATCAGATACAATTTCCCTCAGGAGGAACAGCACACAAACACAAGCCAGATGTTAAGTCTAACATACGTTGCATTAGCGAGATTCACAGTGTGCTTTGAGAATCTCTCACTGCATACTTATCTTAAGTCCCGCACCTTTTAAACTTGCTAATTACAATTCTTACACGCCAGCCTTGTATTTCAAGGTTGGTTTGATTCCCTGGCGGCTACTGACAGATCCTGCCTTGTGCAAACAGTTTTATTTCCAGTGCACATGCATCTATGCAAATGCACATTCCCGTTAAAAGCAGTTCAACAGAACTGCACGAGTGTACGCTTGAGGGAGAATAGTGTGTGTACTTAGAGTACACGGTGGTCTTTGGTTTCTCTGCATCTAGTGCCAGAGATCGGACTGGGCCGTGGCTCTTCGCCAGAGATGCAGTGATCCCTCACCCTTGTGTGATGGCAGAGCATTTCCCATTCGCCTGGTTTGACTGCGGGACCATGTGCGCAACCCACTCGGTCGAACTTCGGCTGAACCTGTGTTAGCTTTAGTCCAGCAGAGATTCCATTCCTGATGCCATTTCTTTCCTCTCGTACCGCCTATGGACATGGAAGTGGGTTAAGGACTCTGGATTAATTCACGAGCGGAGGAAAAAAACACATCCACCCCCAAAAAACCCACTTTCATCCGACCCTACTTCACCCTTCCCCCACTCAACGGGCAGAATGGCCACATGCAGCCATGGGGCAAAAAAGTACCCAGTCACAAGGTCATGAACAGCACACAGCTCCATGCTTGCAGTAAGCGAGTTTTGAGAAACTCCAGTGTGCTTTGTTCAACTCTCCATGTCCTTGTGGGTTTTTGCATTCAATGCAAGATCATTCCATATGGACTGAGTCAGTGCTGGAAATAGACCCATTACGTAAGTACGAGTGAGACCCCCCCCCCCCCAACACACCCAACCCACCTCCTCTGCTACTGAAGTACTGAAGACTCTTCTACCCACCACATTTGCACTGTTGTTGTGGCAAAACTCATCAGTCGGAGCTCAACCAGTGCTGTATGCAACTAAATCGGGAATCTTTTAAAGCAGCCGCGGGTAGCTGATAAATCACGATTGCTGAAACCTGCAACAGCCCTCCTGCAGGGAGCTGAGAGCAGTTGCTCGCTGACATGCCTCCATCCCTCATTTAGTTAAGAGGATGTTGATGTCAGTGTTTACTCAGAAGAGATAAAGCGACCAGATCAGCCCTGGTAATCTAAAAGACACGGTCATCTCTGAGAGCACGTTATGCTGTTAAAATGGTGCAACGCAACCTCTGATGTCTTGATTACAGAATCACTCAATAGATGGTTGTTCAATTCATGTATTTTTGAAGATCTACTGCAGTGGATGAAAAGCTACATAGGCTCAAACTCTGTAATGTTAAGCTTAGTCAAATTACCATGTGAAACAGAGCAGTGTAAAATTAGTTAAAAGTAATTAAAAATTAAAAGTAGTGCTATTTCTTTCATACATTTACAAATAACTTAATATAACAATTTTTCAAGTTGTATTTAGCACCAATTTGTGTCCCAATGTGATGCTGTCAAATTGATTGTGATTGTATTTGTGCACATTAAAGGTCACTTTGTTCCCAACTTCCCAAACACACATTACGTCCCACAACACAGCCTTACAGATTTAGCCTTACAATTTGGTCAACGCTAAACTGTAACAAGTACTATTTTTGTAACAAATTCATGTATATTTTCTTTTCTTTTTTTACTGTGCTCCCTTGTCTTGCCTCCTAGTTTCCCCTTACCACGTCCCCTCATCCTTGTCTAGTCTTGATTCCCTAATTGCGTTCCTTAGTCCAGCCGAGATCCTATTTGTGGTGCCATTTCTTCTCTATCGTGCCGGCTATGGACTTGGAAGTGGGTTAAGGACTCTGGATTAATTCACAAGCGGAGGAAAAAACACATCCACCGCCAAAAAACCCACTCTCATGCTGTCCTTGTCTAGTCCTGATTCACTAATTGTGTTCACCTGGTCCTTGTTTGCTCCACTCCCTTTATATTGTGTCACCTTGCTGTTTGTCTTTCTCCTTGTCGGAGTTTTTCCTCCTGTGTTTTTTTTTTTTAAATCCTGTCCACATGAAAATGCAAAAACCCGCTACCAAGGGCTGTCAAGAGCATGCCACACCAGCAGGTGGCAATATAACCCTAACCGGAAAGCCACATTGGCCAATCAGAAGCCTAACAAAAAGTTATTACAGGTTCCGGTAGGCGGATAACAGCGCAGCACAGGCGCACACTCTGACGTCGCAAGGCGAAAACCCCAGTTTCACTGTCTACACGAAAACACTGTAACCGGCGTTTCTGAAAATCCTCACCCGGGCAGGGGTTTTCAAAAATGTTCGGTTTCAGTGTCCTGATACTGCGTTTCCGTGTGGACAAATGGCCGAACCGCGTAAAAAAAGTCAAGGTTATAAAAATACCCGTGTCCGTGTGGACAAGGCCATTGCTGGATCGTTGTTTTGTGTTCATGTCTAAGACCTTTCTCAAGTATCGTGTTATATCTAGGTGTGATTTTCCAAAGCTCCCTCTGTAGCTTCCTGTATCCTTGAAGTTTTTGCTTTGGGGTTATCTAAGACTAACTTCTCTTTATTTTGCCTTCCTTAGTTTTCTTGTTTTACTCGAGCTATTCATTAAATCTGTTGTCTCTGGTGATTGTCGTTTGAACCTTTCTGGATCTGCCATCAAATTGATAAGTTTATTTATATCAAGTGCTGTTAGAAAATCCTTTAAATCTCCACCTCCAACATCCTCACACGCAATATATATTATACTAGCTGAGAGTATATTATACTCCTTTATTTGTACATGTGATGTAATGATGTAAACACATCGAATCTCCCGTGGAAATCCACCAGTACAACTGGAATTACAGGAAGATCAACTTAAACAGAGACCCTTGTTTGTTCCAAAATAATAAATAATTAAAAAAGGTTCATGTTAATCAATAACTTGACCAAAAAAAACCAAAACAAAACATAATAATACATAGCTCTGACAGGTTTTGTCAAAATGTAACTCAAAACTATCTAAAGCACAGAGACGAGAAAGAGGGTGAGAGAGATTAGCCTACCTAACAATTTATTGGCTACTTAACAAAGCCTCATAAAAAATATAACTAGTTACTCTACACCAGTCTTCAGATTTTTGTTGAGAAAGATAAGCATGCTGACATAATCTGGGGTCAGACGCGACCGCAACCTGGTGACTTTCAGTCCAGCCGACGAAAACACCCACTCTCCTCATGATTCTTCTTTTGAAATCAAAATTGAAACTCGCAGATAACTGAGTATGGCGTCAAATATTGCTCCCAGGTGGTAAAATGTTTAATTGCTGCCACACAGTGAAATTCATTTCATTTCTTCAAGACTCACACTATGCAATGCAACCTGCATTAGTTTAATCGATAACAAATGAACGTGATCGACAAAATTCTTAATTATCAATTAACGATTGTCGATTGTCCATCCCTATCCCAAAATAAGGCGTCTGTGGATAAGAGTCCTAAACAAGGACTGGAGGGATGTTTGCCTGCTCAACCCCATAGACGATGAGTGGAAGGAGAATTTTAGAATGACACGACAGTCATTTATGCCACTATTCAACATCAACAGCTCACTCCTTGCGTTTATTATGCCATTTCTACATCATTGCTCATGTGCAGTACTTTCCAGTTGTGATTTTCATTCCGATCAAGTGTTTACATGTCCTCTCGATCAGTTTACAAAAACCACCCCTTACAATCTGAATGAAATTTTAATTGGATTTGGCCAATTCATTCCGACTGATGTGGTTAGACTGGATACGTGTGACTTTTTTTTTTCAGACTGTGCTATTAATCGGATTACAATCAGATTATTAGGATCCATGTAAACACGGATAAATACAGACACACAGGATATTAAAAATACATGGCAAAAAGCATGAAGAAAAGATCTTCAGTTGCACCATATATTTCCAACATGAACTAATAATGAACATTCACACCACTGACAACACTTTGAACATGTCGAAAATAAAATTAGGCACACAGCACCTTCAAGACCACCAGTTGTTTTAATATAAACATCATAACAGTTATATATTATGATGTTCTGGCAGAAAAAGAAAGTGGATGTTTATATATATATATATATATATGCTATTCACAAAATTGTCTTCCTAATGTGCACATTTTTTTTAAGTTCATAAATAACATGAAGCACAAAACACTGATGTACAGACTATCAGAGTAAGTGTTCATTATAACGCAACACAAACAAGGCAGGTATGCGTTGGATTGTGGTGCTAAAATGTGGCTACAGAAACACACCTCATAATTCAGGATCTGAAACATGAAAAAAAAAACTAAAATGGATTGTAAGATGCAAAAAACACAGTGAGCCTGTTATGACTTTTGAAATGATTAGTCATGAAAAACACCTGAGAGGTGCTTTGTTCTGATGATTTTGATGATGTGGTTATGAGGGAATATAGGCTATGATGAGACAAAGACAGAATGGCAGAATCAAACACCAGCACAATTGCATCAAAGGAAGAGGTATAACTGAAGAACTTCAAATACCCTTAAAGACTTTGCTGTTTGTGTCGCTGAAGGGAGCCTTACTCTGAACTGGCTGCGTGTCAGGGTTGTAGAAGAACTTCTCGTTACACATGTTGCCCTCACAGCAGCAGAAGAACACATCTGGGTCCTCCTTCTTCTCCACACACTCGGTGCTGTAAGATAAAGAACAAGCAGAGCTATCAGTCCACAATTGATGTAACGTTTTTTTAACCACTCAAATACTGAAATTTCTAGAACACAACACATTTTTCAATATTTAATCTGTTCACCAAATAACTGATTACATACAATTTGATTAATTACATACATTTAATGTAATTCATTTGATTAAAAAAAGATTGACAGCACCCCCCACCCTCCCCCTAATTTTGGGCAATAAAATAAAGATTGCATCACATTTGGGGATTATTGAGACGTGCTGCAAGGTTTATTTGGATTTCGCTTGGGTTAAGAGAGCAAACAAATGAACAAATGCACATGGATTGAAAAATGCCTGAGCCAAAGAGATACTTTTTAAAATCTGGCAGCCCACATCAAAGCAGAGCTCTCAGGTTGGCTTAAAGAAGATAAACAAAGCTTAGCAGCACACCAATAATCCTTAAGATACACAAACAGGTACAAATGAAAAAATAAAAGGGGAATGGATGACATTCCAGAGGCATTCAGTCAGAAAAGTGATTCGGTTACTGTCTTGAGACGCACACGAGCCATTAAGCGATCGCAATACTTGCTCAGCTACTTAAGGACTTGACATGGCAGAGCAACGTGCATGAAAAAAAAAAAAAAAAAAAACATAAATCCTTCAAGCGAGGGAGGTAAACGGGTTCAGCAGCATGTTAGGACAGGAGAAGTGTTGCTTCCTTTGCACGCTATCAAAACAGCTTCGTTCAGGAAAAGCACTTCCTGATCTACCAGCAGTGCTACCTGTCGCATAGGGGCAGATGCATTGAGAAACCTGTTTTTAATATCTCCCCTTTTGTGGCCGGAGGTTACAAGGTTCACAACTAAGCCTAAACATGGAAACACGTTTACACAAGACTTTATCTGAAATACTATGAATTTGTTTACAAGGAATGTGTGGTGTATTCTCTCTGTAATGTGTAGAACATTGAGCATGGGCAATTTAGTTAGTTTAAGTTAAACCATGCCTGAAAATGGAAGAAAAAAAGAGCATACACTACTGTACAAAAGTTTGGGGACGTAAGATATAGTTTCTAATGCTCACAAAGGCTGGACTGATTTGATCAAATATTTAAAGGTGCATTGCGCAACATTTCATGTTAAAAATAGCCGTTTTCTAACCCATACATGCTTAAACAATCGCCTGATGGGCTGAATGAGCCCTTCTCTGAGAGAAATAAATAAGAGGGATTCGGGCTCGAATCTGAGACTGGCCGTGACGTCATGTGCGTTCACGCTCGCCTGGCTATGTGCCTATGTCTTGCAGGTAGTGTATTCGCCGCCATTCTCCTTATCAGAGAAGACAACGTGAGCGACACAACTTTAGTCAACGTTCCACAAAAGTAGAAGATGGATTCAAAGGAGCTGTTTAGCCTACACCTGGTCACTTCATGCGTTTTCTGTGATCGGATAGCTTTCGATCGTGAAAAGACCAGGTTGCCCTCCGAAACGCATTTAAGACGGATTTGAATCCAATCGCTCAAATCACTTGAGGACGTGGTCTGGGCCATATTCCAGACAAAACTGGACAAGTGTAAATGCATCTGGTTGTTGAAAGCAGGCTATAGGTTATGTCATGTTATTTAAGTCATATATATGACGACGCGCATCACCTCAGATGAGCAGCTGAGCGCCTATTCATAAAGCCAGCCGCAATCGTCGCAATCAATCGCAAATCAAAGTGAAAGTAAGTCGCAGACGCTTAACACTACCATCTTCATTAAAAGTAAAGAAATGAAATGATCTTACCAGGCAACCAGGGCTGTTGCCTCTCTCTCTTATTGCTGTCTTTGCTGATTTAGAAATTAGCCGATGATTAATAAAATGCAGCTCATATCTGTTGCTTTCGGTGACGTGCACTTCATGAATTCTGTAGCCTGTATAGCGCGGAAATTAAAGATCAGATTATATCCGTTTTGCAAAAACACATTTATGTGACCAGGTGTAATGGAATCGTTTTGATAAATCAGATAGCTATCCGATCTGAGAAAACGCATTGTGGCCAGGTGTAAACAGCCCAAAAGAGACCGGCTTGTAGTTCATTCCAAACCCCAACGCAAACTCCACGTGAGACAAAGAAAATACAACTTCTGTCTGTCCAGTGCCATTCGTCGGAATAAGACAAGAGTCAACATCGGGAAGGCTCAACAAACGGAGAGATCTCTGGTCTGCTCTAGGGCTCAAACGGGTCTTATACAAAGTAATAACTTATATTGTCCATGAACGTGTTTCCATAATTATACAATAATACGTGGATACAGTAAGCACATAAAACAGTTCAATATATAGATGGAAACAAAAACCAAAGTTTTCTACTACCCCTGTTTTCCCCTCACACACACATAAGTGTGTACTCGAATGCCTTTCCTTTCATATATTTTAAATGACCTGCAGATTTATAACTGTATTACCTCATTATGACTGTAACAAAAGATGTGTGCCGCACAGTGTGCGGCTGATGCTCCTTTGGTTATGAACAGCTCGTGCAAACGTTCGTGTATGTGTGTGTGAGCGCGCACGCAGTTTCACTTGTCACCAGAGGGGGCGTAGTTCTGCAAAAACTCAGATACTTGCGTTTAGCTCCTTTAAATGTAATTCATTCCTGTCATGGCAAAAATTAATTTTCAGCAGCGATTACTCCAGTCTTCACTGTCACTTCAGAAAGCATTCTAATAACTTTATAAATGTCCTTCCTTGCTACATAATAAAATGATTGTTTCTTTAAAACTAAATTTTGAATGGTAGTGCCCCTCACACTGCAATATTTTTACAAAATGACAATAATTGTACACACGCTGATGCAAAACAAGTGAAAAACTGCATATGAAGAGCAAAATCATCTCTACTACAGTTACAGTGTTGGAAACTATGATATAAGCAAAAATGAATGATGATCGCATGGGAAATGCTGGAGGGTTTGACCACGCCTCTATAAGTTAAATCAAAACAATTGCTATTCAGAGGGGAAGGCTGTGACAAATGACTACAGTTGGCAATGAATATGACACTTAAAATTATGCTGATTAATACTGATGGAAGCTACCAGTCAAAAAGCATAAAAAACTGCAGGGTTATCAGTTTGAATCATTTTAACAAATCATTCAGAGCGAGCATTGAATAAACATACAAGATTCACAAGTCATTGTCTCTTTCATTTAGATTTGGCTCAAAATGATTACCTGTCATAGCAGCTGACATCATCAAGCCAGCAGCCTTGCTTTACTATTTCAACTGATCCTGACACATTTCGCCAAGTTGCGAAGCAATGTAGCCTCTTGTCCTTTTCTCCCACGCAAGATTCAATTCCGCTGCGGTTTCCACGGTTCTCCAAGCTGGGGTTGTAGTTGTAAAAGACACACTCTTGTGTCTCTGAGCGGCCGAGAATGGCACCTGGAAAAAAAAAAAAAAAAACACAGGGGAAGCTGGTTAAGACATGGACTGCCTGCAGTGGAAACAGACACCTGCTGTACTGATCTCTCAGAAGACTTTAACCACAACCCAAAGTGTAAAGCTCAAATACCATCAGTCCGTCACTGATTAGCAGCTGAAAATCAATTAAAGATGACAGGCATTGGAGGAAAATAATCGACACACAAGTGTTTTAAAATAACCCCCAAAAAGTGAAATCCGCAGATGGGACTTTTGTTTTCAGAAGCTACTCATGAGTTACCATATGGTGAAAAAGAAAGCAAAACACTGTGTTGAAGCAAAACTTTGTGGTTAACCAAAAAAACAAAAACAAATGTAAGGTAGTGAGTGTGATTAACACAGAAGGGCCACTTTGAAACAGGATGTGGTGGAGGGCGGTTTCACAACTTTTTCCTAAAACAACCGCAACTCAGATCGTGTTTGAATATGGCAGAGATGTGATGAGTGTTAAGAAATTATCCAAAACACACCCCATGTCATCACCATCACTTAACACACAAGAAAAAAATCCAGAGGATTTCATGAACGAAATAAAGAGCAAATAGTGGATTGAGATTCTAATCTAATTCTTTACTTGCTAATCCTGATCAAATACACTAGGGATCTCGTGCAGGTTCTGAAAGGTCGCACGGCTAAGTCTCTGCATGGACGTTTACATAAGATCCGTTCTTGCACTCAAAAACATTTAGACGTCGCATAACAGAATAGAATATAACTGGAAGTCTTCATCACAACTTCTCCATTCAGCTAGGCTCATCATCCATAACTCTATCAAGGCCAGCTAGGAACCTTGGGGTTGTAATTGATGATCAGTTGAACAACTGAATTGATTGCACAACATTAGGAAGATCAGTCCCTTCCTAGCAGAGCATGCTACACAACTCCTTGTCCAAGTGCTCATTCTATCCAGACTGGACTATTGTAATACTCTCCTAGCTGGTCTTCCAGCTTGCTCTGTCAAACCTCTACAACTGATCCAGAACGCCGCAGCCTTTAATGAGCCGAAGAGAGCACATGTCACTCCTCTCCTCACAAAATTGCACTGGTTGCCAGTTGCCACTCGCATTAAATTCAAGTCACTGACATATGACTACAGAATAATCACTGGCACTGCTCCCTCTTACCTAAACTCACTACTTCAGACTTATGTGCCATCCAGAAACTTAGCGAATGTCGTCTTGTGGTACCATCTCAAAGAGGCACAAAATCTCTTTCTCAGACCTTTACCATGACTGTTTCCCTGCTGGTGGAATGATCTAACACAACCAGAGCTACTGAGTCAGTAGCCACTTTCAACAAACTGCTGCTGAAGAAGTATTTTCTTCGACAGCACTTGATCCAATAATACTAACACTTTCTATTTTCTCTTCTAGTCTATTCTTAAAACAACATCAAAAAAAAAAAAAAAAAACCTGTGTTAAATTAAACTGAGGGGACATAGCAGTAACGTTTGTTGTCCAACTGTTGGTTTAACTGCTTCTATTGTTCTCATTTGTAAGTCGCTTTGGATAGAAGTGTCTGCTAAATGAATAAATGTAAATGTAAGTCAGGTGTTAGAAGCAATAGCTTGGCGGGAGTTTTGCATCTATGGTAACATTGGTAATACAGACATTTGGCTTGAGCTAATGTTTACATATTGCACCACAAGGAACAGTTCATGCTTTGGGCCAAGTATTCGAGGACTGGTAGCACAGGTTTAGTGACAGCACCATGCTGGATATATTTGAATGGAACACATTGTGCATAAAAACACAGCAATAAAGTGATTACAGAAACCTCCTTCAAATGTTACAAACTGCACTTTAGTATCCTCCAAAAATACATACCACTTCTTACAGCAAAAACAATTAGCCTAATCATTAAGTAAGTGAATTTCACACCTACATACAAGTAGGGGTGGGCGGTATCCCAACAGACACGATTAACCTGTAAAAGTTTGTCAACCGGTAGATGTTTTGGACTATCTTCTCTATCGCTGTTTTGCTGACATGGCTGTGCTACACGGTCACGGAAGCTTATTTTTTGCATGCGTTTTTAAGGATTGTGGTTTAAAAACAAGTGATTTTGGTGGAAGTGAAAGATCCCTCATTTTGCTATATGCAGCACGCAGAGAGACTGTTTCTGAAGCAGCCGCTCATAAAGCGCGTGAGAACTGAACTCTTTTTGCAGACTTTGGGCTTGAACGGTTAAATACACATATTTATGTATCAACGTGATCATGTAATTGCAAGTAAACACAGCCATTTACTTATTAAGTGAACGTAAACAGTTCACTTAAGAAAACGTATATCAGTCTTAAAGTGACAGCATCCAAATTAACCAGTTGTCGTCATTAATGTTAATCAAACAACCAAAAAGAGAAAAAAACTCACTGCTCTTGACTGAATCATTTAACTTTAATAAGAATAAATGTATATTTCATTCACACAGTGAAGACTATGCAGTGTTTTTTAATACATCTGACTACTTTACACAGTTTATTTCTTATTTTTAGTGCTTGAAGTTTTAGATAGGTCTATTACATTTGTCTTTGTTCAATTGTAGTTAGTTTACCTATGCATATGCTTGTATTAGTTTCATTCTTTATCACTTTTTACTTGTCTGCAGTGAGCTTGAGTTTTTGTTTAAACTTATAGTATTAGTTGTTTTGTGAATTATGAAATTTCAATAGAAACAAAAATGTTGATATCATAAAAAATATTTTTAAAGCAAAAACAACTAGCTATATTGTGATTTACCTTTATCTTGTTATGTTTCTTGAGCACCAAATCAGCATAGAATGATTTCAAAAGGACCTTGAGATGCGAGACACTGAAGATATTGATGCTTAAAATTCAGCTTTGCCACCACAAGAATAAATGACATTTTAAAATGTATTACAATATAAAACATTTATTTTAAAGTGTAATACAATTTCATAATATTACTGTTTTTACTGTTTATTGGTTAAGTAAATACAGCCTTGGTGAGAGAAGAGCATAAAGGGAAAAAAAAAACCCTCCTCAAACTTTATTTTGAACAATAGCATTACATTTTATGTGAATACATGCAAAATCACAGAAAGCTCACTGGTTGTTAATATGACAATGTATAGTGAAACATATCTGCAACAGGTTTTGTTTTAATGAAAAGAATTTTAATGACCAAAAATCAGTAATAATGTGTTGGGAAAAATAGGTATTGTTACAGTTTATTACACTACAAAGACATATTCTGAAGGAAACATTGGAGTTAATTTTTTTGTGGTGGGAATTAATCTGCTAATTGCCATTCAGTGGGGATAAATCCTCAGGATTTGTTCCAGAGACACAAGTTACCATTATTGGGATTAGGAGGAAATCTTCAGGAATTACTGTCACATTCACATCAAGGCAGAGAAGAATGATGGTGCACAAGACGCACAATGATTAACAGAGGACAAATAACATTTACTCATCCTAAATGACAAAAGGATTGCTCCATTGCCTTGAGCATCTGTTAGGATTAAAAACAAATTACAAAAAAGGGAGACATAAGGGAATTACTCACCTGCCCTCTCCACTAACAAGTAGATGGCTAAATAAATATTTGACCTATATTCTACGACTGCTCTTCCTGACAACAGCCCTTGCCCCTCAGCTGAGCTGCTCTCGGTTTTTAATATGAGACGCTGGGATACACAGACTCCTCTGAGTCAGCAGGGTTACACAAGGTAAAATGGGAGAGTGCACTGTATGGGGCTGGTGGAAGAAGCTTAAAAACACGGCCAGTGACAGCCAACGGTATGAGTGAAAAGACCACATGACACAATGTTAATAATAATGGATCATGTATAGTGGTTTCGTACACAACTTGATGACCAACACTTTGCCTGTGCATTAAAAACAAGCTTCAACGTCTTTTGAAAGGTTTTGACTAGTAGAAGAAGTGGTCTGCTGATGGCATGTTTGATGCTTCTCAAGCTTGCATTTTCCATCTCTGTCATATTTAAAGGTGCCCTAGAATGTGAAATTGGATTTATTTTGGCATAGTTAAATAACAAGAGCTCAGTACATGGACATGACATACAGTGAGTCTCAAACACTATTGAATCTGAATCAATAAAATTAATCATAGGCCGCTTCGTCGTGTAACATCAAGACGATAGGCTACATTAGCATATTGCCCGCCCACTTATTGCACTCACATACACCAGGGAAAACTTGAACCTCCTGTGGATACTGGACAGCATCATGTCAAGAAGACCTGGCCTGTTCTCTAGAATGTAAAGGTTGGCTAAAGCGTTTTTTATTTTTTGAGTTTGTGCTGCTGAATACAGTGTTATTAGACTTTAGCCATGAAAATGTCACAAGTATCAGAAAAAAGCACAAATGTCAGAGCATGTCAAAACACCTCCAAGACCCCAAAAAACACCTCAGACCCCAGAGGGTTAATGTTTCATCTTCAAACTCTCGCAATCGACGTCAGTTTAGTTAACGGTGTAGGAAGCCTCAGGAAAAGCAGTGCTGATGTTGTTATAGCAATGGGTGTTTGCTTTTTTTGTATAAAGCACATATTTGCTTTATTCTATATAACCATGTTCCAGCCTACATCCTTAATCCTGCCAAATACCTAAACTTAACTACCTTACTAACTAGTAATAAGCAGTAGTTTGAGATGAAAGTCATAGTTAATAGTAATAGGACCCCAATCTAAAGTGTAACAAAATAATATTTGTTTGTTTTTTTCCTTATTACAAATATATTACATAAGCAGCATAATATTTTGAAATTGAACAGAGAAATGATTTGGGAAGATCCAAAGAGCATATTGTCTTTCAATGAAAGAACAACATCTGATCATCCAGACAAAGGTTCACAAGATCAAAGTCACAAATTTGATAATTGACGTTGCATAATGTAAAACATTACTGTATTGTACATAAAAATGTTTCTGGTTTAAACTTTTTATGCTGTGACAAATTAATCTCACTGAGAGCGAGACCGCACACTGACTTTACTATTAACTGGACATGGACCCTAATAGTCTGCTTGTAATCAGACAATTATCACAGTTGTAATAAAAAAAAAAAAGACAGTAACATGTAAAGACCTCCTGGTCGGATGCTGGTCGGATGGTGGACTTTGGGCCGATCGAGTGCAAGTTTACAGGGTGGTTTTAACCTATTCTAATCAATTCCACAGGACATGTAATAGGGGTGGAGGAAAAAACGATTCTTAGATGCATTGTGATGTGAATGTGGACGTAGGGCTGCACAATTAATCGAATTTGTAATGGCGATTACAATTATGGATGCCACAATTATGTAATCGTTCAATGGCACAATTATAAAAAGTCCACTTACATTATTCTGTGTGCTTAAAATGTTTTTTTTTTTTTTTACAGTTTATCTTAAGGGTTTTTTCCCCATTGTTTCAATTTTAGTTAGTGTAACATTATAATTATAATTAGCATTAAAGCAACACTATCTAGCATTGTTTACTTAAAATAATGTTTCCAAAATCTTATCAGTGGTTCATCAGGTCGTAACAGGGTGAAAGGCACTTCTGCCGTCGCCTGACGGGGTCTGTATCACTTTTACTAGCACTAACTTCGGGGTTCGGGTAGGAACCCGACCAAAAAAAGAACTACAAAATTCGACTGCTTTACATCAAGCACTACAATAGTCATTATTTCGTTGTTGTTTTTTTGTTTCTGATGTCGCAATACATCATCCTTTCATGAAATCATGTAACATACTCTACCTTGTCTGTGGACATCGTTCATTCTAAAGCCGGTGCTGGATAAACAGCGAGTGTGCGTGCGACGGTAGGCTAAATTATTTACGATAGCGGCAATGGACAATTTCGTTTCCAACCAGTAGGGCGACCGAAGAGGAAAAGTTACTTGGTGTTACTTGAAGTTACTTGTAGAAAAGCATTTAAAACGTTAAAAGCACTTAAAGTTACTTGTAGAAAAGCATTGAAAGTTTCAGGAGTTTTCAGACATTTTATTTTGATATAAAAATTTGCATGCAGTTTCTTCGAACAATGGCATAAAGTTGTTCAAAACAAAATTCAATGTAAATTGTGATAATCTTAATTAATAATCGCAATTATAATTTCAGGGCAATAATCGACAATTATGATTTTTGTCATAATCGTGCAGCCCTATGTGGACGATTCTGAATCGATTCACAAATGTCAAAAATCAATTTAAAAATCATTTCTATAAAATATAAAAACTTAATATTGAAGAAACGCAAAAGACGGAACTCTGAAGCGCGGAAGTGCAGACGGTCCCTCATTGGCGTGCACACAGACGGCTCAAAATCTAAACACCCTCCTCGTTAAAAGATAATGTGTGGAAATATTTTGGCTTCTATGAAGTTGAAGAGGGAAAGGAGCTGGACAAGGGCCACACTATTTGTAAGCTTTGTAGAATAAAACTAAATATTTCGGAAACATGATGAAGCCATATATATAAAATGACATGTTTCCACCCAGAGGAGGAAAAACAATCGGCTGTAGGCTACCGGTCGTTGTTTTATTATTAATTTACTAAAAGTATGCTGCTAGTACAGACACACATTTATTTGCAGTTTGTTCTTTGCAATGATAACAAAATATATTGTATATTAATTCTTTATGGGTCATTGCTTTGTACTTTTAAAGCAAAGTATTTATAGTCACACACACACACACACACACACACAAAAAGATTTCAATAATCGATAATCGCTTTAGCATCGAATCGCAGCCCTCTGAATCGTAATCAAATCAAATTTTCATTCTTATCTGTTGGTAGGGGTGGTGATAGCGCAGTGGATGAGACACATGCCTTTGGTGTGAGAGACCCGGATTTGAATCCACTGTGAGACACCGATGTGTCCCTGAGCAAGACAGACACTAGTTGCTCCAGAGGCGTGCGGCCTCTGACATATATAGCAATTGTAAGTCGCTTTGGATAAAAGCGTCAGCTAAATGAATAAATGGTCCATGAAGCATTAGAAAGAATTATGAACCATTTCAAACTACCATTTTAACAAATAAACTGCACATTTTAAATCATGAATTCCTATTTGTTTTTCTAAATGTGATCTATAAGACTATGTGATCAGACTGAATATTAATGCTTATTTTCAGTCATGCCTATTAGTTCCTTGCGTAACGATATAGACATCAGTACTTAACTACCATACCCGTGTGCAGGAAAAGACACATAGCGACTAGATGTACTCACATACTGCATCACACACCAAGGGGCCTCATTACGTTTGCCATTAAAAAGTGAGTTGAGTAATCAGATTTATTGGTTTAAAACACATAAAATCGTCCATGTAAACACAACAAAGTGCTTTTATGTGGTCTAGGACAATTGAATTACAATCAGATAGCTATCCAATTACTTAAGATGCAGTTTCATAGCAAGAGTAAACGAGGCCCAAGTAGTGGAGGAGGGTGGCCTGAGTTGCTCTGTATTACGCCACCCTTGCAACAACTGAAAAAAAAAAAAAAAAAAGTCCATCTCATCAAAATTATTAATAAATATTTTGTTGGTCTCAAGATTATGACATACCGGCTGACACAGCAACTGTTGTTATCTGTGCATTTCCACAGAACTTCTCTCGTGGAGATCATAATTAATTTCCACAGAGCTGTAATTATTTAGATGTTTATAAGTGAAATAAAAGGTTATAAAGTAGATGTTTATGTATTTAGGGAGTTTTAAACGAGGGGATTTTGTTTAAAGTCATACAGTGGCCATGCTGGAACAATCCCGGTGAGTGAATGGCACTGTATGAAAGCGACTTCATGCGACTTCAATCAAAAATGTAATCATTTGGTATGAGGTTGAATTTGATAGGTAGATTTATTTTAAATATCTATAATAAGCATTTTGGAATGTCTACGTATAGGCCTTTTACAATACATTCTCTATAAGATAGGCATGACCAAAACACTTTGAGAACCACTGCAGCTGCTGGGTAAATGAATATTAATCAAGCAATCATGTTCTGCATTCACTCGATCTGGGATGCTAATAGTTGCACATTAGTTTGGCCAATACCATAGAAGATGGCATTAGCTTCTGATTGATCTTAAAGGCTGAATAATTCCAAATGAATTACATTTTGAAAGGAAAAACAAACCTTTATAGAACTAAGCTGGTTATAAATTTATGAATATAAGGCATAAATAATTATGCAATGTTGTATATTATGCTGAACCTCGGTTATAAATCCTCTAAAATAAACAGAACAACAATAAATTTGCTTTAAAAAAATTAGCTGGAAGCTGCATGATTGGGTATCTATCTTAGGCTGTGCTAATATTGAGAAGCTCAGAAAAAAGCCCTCTCAGGCGTGAGACCTTGCACTTTACCATTACAAACACACTTCCTGGCATTCATGTCTCTAAAGTTCCTTCCAAGAAATGCTCAAAACCGGATACTA
This sequence comes from Pimephales promelas, assembly GCF_988280905.1. Taxonomy (NCBI): domain Eukaryota; kingdom Metazoa; phylum Chordata; class Actinopteri; order Cypriniformes; family Leuciscidae; genus Pimephales; species Pimephales promelas. The sequence goes on along the minus strand of NC_142775.1, from coordinate 23,632,942 downwards.
ATAGAATGAAGCAAATATTTGAGGAATTGTTGCACATTTTAAAACAAAACTCTGTAATTTCCGATACTAGTATCAGAATCGGAACAACTCTACAAATAGCTAAATAGATAAATAAATAAGGAGTCAATGTTCAGAAATTATTCAATATTATTTTGTCAGCTTGGATCACGCACCTATCCCTCAACAGCTCGCTCTATTCCCCCCATTATTTTTAGATGCATTTTGTCCATAGAAATGCATTATTCAGTCCTGTAATTTGACGTGACTGACTGGTATATATATATATATATATATATATATATACAGTATATATATATATATATATATATATATATATATATATATATACAGTATATATATATATATATATATATATATATATACAGTATATATATATATATATATATATATATACAGACATGTTAACTATTTTGTCAAGAATTTCAGGCTTAGGAAACTTTATTTTTCATCATTACAATACAACTCTGAATAAGCAAATAGATCCAGACACCAATGATCTGCCAATTTACAATTTTTACATTCAAGTCAATCAGCTGTCAATCATGTTTAACATACTTTTTGCTGCAAATCGCTTTAATCTGCTTTGATTCCCCTCCACCACCAAAGGACTATCTATATATGACATGAACGATCACACTCAAAAAAACAAACTGGATCAGCCTTTTTTTTCTGTGCCTAGCTGTCAGAAAACAACTAGACTTTGTGTCGCACTGAAATTTCAAACAGTGAAATTCATGTACAGAAATGTTTGAAAACACTTGGAAATCTTGTTTAGGGGTTGCAAACGCGTTGAAAGATGAGAGGTTTAATCTGCTATCCTTTGAAAAACCATTTAGAATATTTAGGCCAAGCAGATTTTTAACGCTAAAAGCCCTAAACTTGTGCTATTACAGTGAGAAACTGATGGGTTGATATATATTTATTCGATCATGATTTACTTTCTGTCAGCGAGAAATAAGAAAACTATGGCACGGGTCAAAGCAGACTGTTAGAGGACAAAGGCAGCACATTTGATTTCAAATAGCCCTTCCGTCAGCAGTGGTCAACCGTGGTTGTAAATTATTCACAGAGGCATCTGCATCTTGGGCAACAGTGGCTGCAACCTGCCTATGTCATGGAAGTCCAGTTGGCGAGGATCAAAATACACTGCAAAGCAACACAAGGTCAAGCTATCAATCACACATTAGCACTTTAGGCGAAAAAAAAGATCAAATTATAATGTGTTTGTATCATCAAGATTGCATGGATCAATAAGAATAACTTTAAACGAAAGACTTTCCATTTTTAAACTCTCTTCCTGCAAATGGAAAGTCCATTCTTCTTTTGTAGTCCATCTTTGAATATTAGCGCTGTGACATGGGGGAAATGAGAATTATTTTATAACAGTGCAACAAACTGCATAGCACATGGGTTCATACAGACATTTGATACTGGGATGAAAACATCCATCCGACTGGCATTAAAGAAACATGGTGCAGCCGAGAACACTGATTACATCTGGGTAAAGATACTTTACGGAGATAAACCAGCTAAGGAAGGCTAAGGTCAAGTACAGTAAGGAAGAAGTTGTAACAACTGCTTATTTTGTATGTTTTTTTTTTCCTAATGGTACATTAATGCACAAATGACGTACAGTGTGCCCACAGTAAAACAGGATATTTGAGCAGATAAAAACGAGGCAAAGAAAAGGGAAAAGAACAAGAAAAAGCTGAACCACCCCATTTAATAAGAAGAATAAGTATAATAATAATAATTATTATTATTAAAAGATAATTGTATCTTTATAATTGTAGAACAGCAGTAAAATTACAGTATGTGATTCATGTTTCCATTTTAATTTACCATGGGGCTTTTATTTTTGGTGGAAAAATCTCATAATTCATAATTCATCATAGATCAGATCATAATTAAATCACAATTAATAACAGATCATTTGGGTTGGGTATCGTTTGAATTTGAACGAATCTGATTCCGATTCCTGGTTTCGATTCCGGTTCCTAACAATTCTCGATTCCGATTCTTTTAAGAGGCAGGGTCAAAAAAAGGTTTAGCTAACCTTGCTAACCAACGGTCTTTCTGAAGGAAATAATCCTTTCTGAAGGAAATACTCCTTTTGTCACAAATTTTGCATTTTGCCAAGATTTTGTTATTTTTAGTAAAGTGAAGCCACACTTTGGACCGCCGACGTAAGCTACTCATGTTCGACTCGCGCGGTTATGCCACCACTTCCGGTAGACACTTCTTCGTTGGTGTTGTTCAGCGTTTTCTTCTTCTGCTCGGCGCACTGTGAATATCGAAACTAGGAATCGAAATTTTAACTTTTGAACGATTCCGGGAAAAACGAAAAGTTAGTCCCGGTTCCAATCGATACTCGATACCCAACCCTACAGATCATGCACAATAAACACACTAAAACATACAAATTCAGAGATCTAATGCGTTCATAAAGCATTTTGGTTTTTATAAGCGTGACAATTCCAATCTAAACTGACACCTGCACATATTCAGGACTCTCGAGTCTCGACCGCATTCTCGACAAACCGGCGCTGAATGAACGAAACTGCGCTGGACAACTAGTTGTCTGCAACTTCATATAATGCGTTCATCCACAAATCCACCAGAGCTGCAATGGGTGTGTGAGCTGTGAGGCGCAGCTCAAACGTAGGCCTACTCTTCTTCCCGCTCGTTTAGTAGGGGTCGTAATCTTTTGGAATTTCACAAATCGATTAAAATCGATTCTGATTTTAGATTTTGATTGTAAACTTGTTTTTGAATCTTATTTAATTTATTTTCACTAAAGTCCTCCTCCTTATATATAACAAAACCTGTGCCCCCAATTGTATTTGTGTAATTAAACTTGAATTAAAGTTTTATTGAATTATTTTTTTTCAATCGTATGTTATTGTTTTACTTCATCAATCAATATATAATACAGTTTTTTGCCATGTTTGTGTTTATTATTTTTAGTTAAGGGGCCTGTTTTGCTTTTTTGGGAGGGGCGCTTGGGGCTGGATTAAAGGAAAATAAATGTCTTAAACCTTGTATTTTTAAATAAGTTTTATTGAACAAGTAAAGGCATAGAACCAGTTTAATGCATTGACAATATTTTTAGAATTAGTTTATTAATTAAATTAATAAAAAGACAAAAATACCTTCACCTCTGGAAAGATGAATGTGTATTTAAAATGGGTCATTTATGCAGAATAAATGTGTAATTATTTTTGAATTTGAAGCTTTCTAGACTGAGAAAAGCCTGAAAATGTATTTTTGGCTTATGTGAATGAAAGACAACAACTCCCAGAATGCACCTGCTTGCTTTACTGCCCTAAGAGGCCTAATAGACCTTTTTCACAAAAAACGGAAATACGTAATCGTTGTGGAAACGGAGTTCCCGTCAACTGTCGACACATTAGAAAAACCTACTCTGGGAGGAGAAAATTGATCAGAGAGTCTTCAAAACTTCAAAAAAATGTAAACTTGTCATGGTCCAGTTGTTGATGACTTTGTAAAATGCTGTGGTGATGCTTGTCTGCAGCTGATGTATCTAAGACCAAAGATATGACAATTGATTTCAGAACTGAAGCTCATTCTTCCCAATATACGTTCATTAAAGGTAAGAAGGTGGAGTGTGTGGAAAGTTATTCATATTTAGGGAGTATTATTTACAATAAACTGCATTTTGATGTGAATACCAGAAAGAAGTCTGTCAGTTTTATTTAACAGTTATCCTGAATTTTTTGCACTGCTGTTGCTATAGAGCGATCAAAGATGAAGAAAAATTATACAAATATTAATTTATCCCTTGTACACTCAGATTGTTAAATACTCAGAATGGTATATATTAATATTTTAAATTTATATGTAGCCCACTGTTGTGTGTTCTTATTTATCTTGTTTTATATTGTGGTGTATATTTTTATGTGCTTATTCCGCTGGATACAAATATCTTAATAAAGTTGAACATGAACTAGCGTTACTTCAAAAATACACAAAACATACAAAATAAACAAACAATGACGGCTTATTAGTGAATGGTGACATGAGAAGTACAGAAGATCACAGGATCAATAACATCCCGCCAGATTGCCTGAATCCAGTTCCTTTGAACTTCATCGACAGGGAACTGACGAGGGAAGGAATGAAAACGACAGGTATGGCTGCTTTTGGGAATAACCAAAAAGATCGGTACGCAACAACTCTCACTAGTTGCCTTCGGCGCTGTCTGTTATGAATGGAGCGGAAGAAGATTACCACGACAATTGCGTATTTCCGGTCACAAATACGGAAGTTGTGAGAAAGGTCTATTTTCTTAGCAATGTTAAAACGCACATCAGCCGATCACTTGTTTAGCGTTCGTGTAAACACTACATTCAGATTCACCAATCGGAATTAATTCAGTTAGATTGAAACAAAAGCTGCACATGTAAACAAGTGATAGGCGACTGCAGAAATCAAAAGCTGAATCCCAGACATTTTGTACGATTTCGACAGTAACCCCTACTACTCAGCTTTCTCTTACTAATTTACTCAGGTTTCTTCACAGAACAAGAGCCTGCTAGCTTAGCTTTGAAAAAAAAAATACTACAGGTTTTCTACAAATACAAAGCTTAATGCTAAATCCTAAAGTATTTCTTTAAAATGAATGGTAACACTTTACAATAAGGTTCGTTAGTTAACATTAGTTAACTACATTAGTTAATATGAACTAATAATGAATAGCACATACAGCATTTGTTAATCTTTGTTAATGTTATTTTCAACACTAATACTTGATTAAAATCTTGTTAACATTAGTTAATGCACCGTGAACTAACATGAACAAACAATGAACAGCTGTATTTTCATGAACTAACATTAACAAAGTTTAACAAATGCCGTAACAAATGTATTGCTCATGGTTAGTGCATGTTAGTAAATACATTAACTAATGTTAACTAATGAACCTTATTGTAAAGTGTTACCAAATTAATGAGCTATATTTCAGATCAATATATTTTCGACAGTCTTGACAAGTCGAACCACTAACTGCGTTCATACAGTTCAGGTATTTGTTCCGAAGAGGACGGTGTGAAATTAATGAAAGAATTTTCACTTCTGGGTAAACTAACCCTTTAAAAAAAAACTCATGCAGGGGGCTCAACTAGATTTTCTTTTACTTGTAAACATGGCATCATGACTTTGTGTAAACATACACGGCACTTTCAAGTCAAGTGGCGTGTTATCTAAGCATTTTGAGCTATCCGCGTGTATGTCCACACCGAAACGAACTGTCATCTTTTGTGTGTATGTAAACGCTGTTAAATGTCTGAGTGATTCCGCATGTATGTACACTAGGGATGGGTAATAAATATCGATTTCTCAATGTTAATCGATTCTCATTTTTACGAACCGATATTGATTCTTAAATCTCAAGAATCGATTAGTCATCCTGTTTCATTTGAATGAATGGATCATTGTATCGCGGCTGCGTGCATCCAAAAAAAATCTATTGATTAATTAATCATATATTGATATGAAAAAGTCTCAATTTTCAAATTACGTCCATTTCCTTTAGAAATTCAAAAACATATATAACGTTTTGGCGCTGTGGCGTGAGATCGCTCTGGCACAGCTCAAGAGAAGCAGCAGCGCTGATCTCTCTTCCGGCTTAATAATACCAGTCACAGTGTGAAATAAACATGAATGAGCATCTGAAAGTGTGTTAAAAAATAGAGTACAACTTATCGAAATCCATATCATGTCACATTGATTCGCTCAATCAGCGTTTCAACCATGGAAAGACGTCAGTTAAACAGCTTGTAATCAATGTCATGTATCGTCATATTTACCTCAGAAAACCCACATAAACTCGTTAGTCAGCTAGAAAAAATAACTCCAGAGAGGAGCATTTTGCTAAATATACACCATATTACATATGCATTATAATCTTAATGTTCTTCAATATTTAATGCATATTTGAATAAATCTGGCAAATTTTTTTTGACAGCCACCATTTAAATGTTTATATTTCATATAATCTTCTTATTATAAAAATAAATAAAAGTGTAATTTAAGTGTTTGTCTAGCTACAAAACAGTTAATTATTACCTTCATATTAGGCTAATGAAGCCTAGTAGGCTACAACTAGACTCCCATAGTTTGCAGCATTAGTTAAGAGATTTGATTTCCTTGAGAAAATGTATTGTTACTGATATCCAAAATAATCAATATTGAATCGAAATCGAATCGAATTGCAAGCTTGTGAATCGAAATCGAATTGTGAAATGTGTGTCAATACCCAGCCCTAATGTACACACCGTTAAATGTCCGAGCGAAACGAAGCAAAATGTAGATCTATATCTGTGGAGCGATTTTTTTTTTTCCTAGGATGGTAAGGGAAGACTCATAAATGGTATTAACCCCTGTGACGGTAGGTTTAGGGACAGGGTTGAGGTAGGTCATATACTTATACAGTAATGTAACGATAAGTCAACGGCGTTCATAAACACGCTGAAAAGCGATTATGCGTGTTGATGGCACACCAAAAATGGAAATACGAATTGGCGTGTCATTACATACGCCATTTCATGAGAGCAGTCTGTACTTGCGTATGAAAGGGTTAATACAAATGACCATGTATAAAGAGTAAATTAAGTTAACACATTATTCCAGAAATTGCAAGAAAATTTAAATAAAAGGAAGACAGCAACCAACAGTTTATGACTATTTTCTTCTGCACCAACACAAACACTAGCCTTGTAGCCTCCAAGTACGTTCACACATCACATACGTACAAAAAAGAAATAAGCAAGTAAGAAGATGATGGTGAAGAACATTCTTTTTGAGTGAAAATCTCACAACAAAAACCAGCCACTGTATCCAAAAGCACATTTATTGATTTGCTCATCAGCAACTCTGTTGTGGCTGTAAAAAAGAGGATTTCTGAAGTAAATTAATGTTATCCACAACACTGAAAGATCTTTGTTTTGGGGATTTGTTTTAGAAGTTATGTCGCTGAACAATAACCCCTGCTAAGCTGTTTGGGTTATACAAGGGAAATAAATGTAACCCATCTTATCCACAACAGCTATGCTGACAGATTACAGTGAATAAGACAGTGGAAGAGCAACCACCATTACTTCTATTCTGCACTCCAGTCAGTATGTAGCTAGTCTAAAACTCACAACCGTACATAATGCTGTGCATAAATGTGACATTTTAATGCACACTGCCAAATAAGGATGCAGTCTGGAAGTCACACAAACTTTTTTTGTTTGCTTTAAATGTTAAACTTGAAAGAAACTCAATTCCGTCAAAGGTCCCATGAAAAAAAAAGCTGACCATGGCATTTACTTATAATAGCTAGTAAATATGTACAAGAAAAAAACAGATACAGGAAACAGAAGCCACTTAATAAAGTTTGAAAGTTCAACCAAGAAGTAGGCTATGTGTATCATAAAATAAAGTGCATTATTTCACACTTAAAGTATGTTACCATTAGGGCTGCCTCATCAAAAGATTTTCCATTTAAGCCATTAGTCGACTGATTCCATGCATACGTTCAATTAGAATCTACTGGGGGGAATCCTTAACCTTTAAAAGGCACCTTAATATAATAGCTTCAAAGTAATTTCGGTGGTAAACAAACTCATAGTAGGGAGAATCATCCTGGTAGTATGGGGGGGGGGGGGGGGGGGGGGGGTCAATGCCAGCCAGCAATGCAAACCAGCAATGCAAGTTTGAGAGGAGCACCCCTGACAAATCTCGCGAGAATCACAACATGCTTTACGTCAACGACGTCACACACATCAACAACAGCATGCAGCATGAAGACACTTGCGCGTATTTAAGATGTGATACTCGACAATACGATACTCGAAAAAGCTAAGAAAACGTGGTCGGAAGAGACTAGGAAAAAGAAAAAGAGATTAAGCCTCTCTGCTCAACCCGTAAATAAATGCATAAATCCGCAAGTTTTGTTTGAGTTCTTTAATGGTTTAGTGGTAGATCTTTTGCCAAATGTGTCAGAGGTTACACGTTCAAAGTTTTTGCTCTCTCATCAGAACTGAATAAGTTCATCAGTGGTTACAGGCTATATATCAAGCAGGGCCACATTTTTGTGCATTTTATTTTAGAGCGAGCGGTCAAGTAAAGTTGTTACTACTTACATGTTTTAAATGATAAGCCATATTTGAGGTTGATGGATGATAGGTGAATGTTTGGATTTCCTGCCCGACATACTGTAGGCTAATCACCACAAGGACCAGCTATTAAAGATCTGTCCCTCACAGACTGCGTGCCTTCGCCACTTCAAATGGAGTTACTAACTAACCAACTAATAAAATCTTGGTCGACTAAGCCTCTTCTCGTCAAATAACGTTTAGTCGACTATTAGGGGGCAGCCCTAGTTCATCCATCAGATCTGAGGCACTGTAACCACCACTCACAAAGTTAAACTGTTTTTATGATTATTATTGTTGTTATTAGTAACAACAACAACAAATGTGTCTTATTGCAACTTTTAGGTTGTAGGTTTAAAAAATTAATCAGAGCACATTAATCTGATCGCTCATAAAAGTTGAAAAAAAAAAGAAAAAAAAAAATCATACAATTCATGTTATCCTGCCAAACGGACAAAAAAATAATCCATTTGAAAACGATAACAAATAATACAGCATTGCACCTACTTCGTAAAATATATCTATATTAGAAAAACACTGTTTCTGTCATTCTGCATTGATAAATCTATAGAATCTCAATTTAAATAAATTCACAAATTCCTCTTTAAGCTTCCCGTTTTTCTGTGTGCTTTTGGTCAGATGTTGCCAGTTGTGATTTATTTTAAGAGTTGTGGCTTTTAAGGCATAGGCCTAATTTACATTCAGCTGGGCAAGTGCTTAGACTTGATTCTTTCAGTACAGTAGCCATTAACTCATGTCTTGGCAAAACTTCTGTGAAAATGAAAATGTACATGCAGCACACAAAATTGAACTTTTCAATTGGTATCTGAACAGTAGCAAGAATGGTCCTCCAAAAACATCCAGTAACATCCTGAAGTAACTCTAATAGGCATTCAGTAACACAAGTATACAAAACAAATCCATAAACACGATTCAAACAACAATCAGGTGAAAAGTTCCTCGTATCACTACAAGCAGGTCTATAATGGTTTGTATGCTCGTCCCATTAGTTTACACCGATTCCTCCGAGAGAGCATGTGCAATGTGACCCAAAAGATACAGTTTCTTATGTTACCCAGATGCTCATGAATATTTCTGCCTTTAGACTGATATAAATACAGAAGCAATGCGCTCAAATGTAACATTGTATTGATTAATTGTCTCTGTAGCCAAAAGAGTGCAGTGCTGTGTGGGCAAGTGCAACCCAGAATGAGGGATATAGTGGGAACACAGAGAACAGGCAAAGATTGTGCCTCTTTTTTCAATAAAACCAAAATTCAAATGATGAACACACAGTCTGTATAGAAACATCCCCCGTTTGACTTGCTATTCCTTAAATATATTTCTGAATAAATATAACCATAAAGGTGCACATTAAATGTGCTCATGTAACTTCAGCCATATCTTATCTAACGTTCTCACATGCAAATGACCTTTGGCCTAGCCGGCCTCATCAAATGATTTTATTCCTTTTTAAACCACTCATTTACTAATATGCATAAATTGAACGATCCTTATCCATGAATAATTAAAAAAATATGAGCTACCAGTAGAGGGGGTTTAACATGCAACATATAAAACATGCATGCATGCATGAGCAGCAGCCAGCACAACGCTATTGGTCAATATTACACGAACATACAGTTGTTCAATACACCACGAGTGTGTTGTCTAAACTTTACTGAACAGGTCTTCACGTTGGAAACCAGTCACTGAGAAAATAAGCTGCATAATCCTAGCAGTAAACGCTGCTCCTGTATAGTGCACGCTCAGATAATATTCAGATGGCGTTGTGTAGCTATTTTACGAGAAACCAGTGAATTCGATCTCAATGCGGAGTAACAAGAGAAACAGCCTCCGGTGGCACATACACACAAACATGTCATGATAGAAACGAACACTCTGTACATGCATATTGCATTTAGAGTTGTTACAACATAGTAATACCCACCTGATGAGCAGGAGATGAGGAACACTCCAAACGCCAGCTTCGTTGCAGGTCCCATTTTTCAATCTTCTGTCTTGTCCTACAAAATCCAAGACTCTCTGCATTCAAGTTTCCCCTCGAACTACTGATCAGCAGTCAGTGAAACACATCCATGTAACCGAGTCAGTGATATATGGCAGTGCACAAATCCAATGGTAGATTATAGTCCTCAGATTCAGCGACTGGGAAACGGCATCAAAGAGTCCACTAGTGACAGTTCATTTAAAGCAGACGAGCTTTTCGAAATAAAGTGATCTGTGACTGTCCATGCAGTTTTCCTGAAAACCCATGTCAAAAACGAGGAAATTCCTACGAATAATATCTAACGTTATACAATCTTGCCCTGTCGAGCGCTCAGAATAAACGAGCCCGTTCAATAAGATCTTTCAGTAAATGGGTCAGCTCCCATTTCCAATGAACAGAACAGGACAATATATGCATAGAACCCGCCATAAAATATGTATAAAATATTGTTATTAATACAAATGAACTAATATTTCAAGCAGAGCAATGCCTCACACCCACCTGAAAAGTCTATGGCAGTTCACTAAATGCATGCATATTTACGGGGATAAAAATGGAATTAACATACCTATACGATATTTCCACATCACGCTTACTTTGCGTTTTTATTTTTTAAATATATATATATAAATGTAGAATTACTGATCATAGATAAATGGGGTCACGCGCACGATTCAGCGCACGCGCGAGCTCAAGTTGACAGTGAAGGACTTAAATATGGCCAAACGCGCTATATCCACATTCCTTTCGGGTGTTAATGACTCAAACCTGCAATTACCAACCTCACGAAGCTTTTCGAGAACTGCTAAGGTGCATAGTTAAAACAAACACTCGTTTTAAACTAAGACATGTCGACGGCTGAATAAAGCTTAGCATGTAACGTTACAGCCTCCGAAATAACTTCATCGGGAATATGACGCCAAAAATGAGACGGAATTGACAGATAACGTCACTAAATGTAATCCTTCAATATGTATTTTCCCGGTGATCGCAGTCGGTTGACTTTTTAGAGCAGTCGCAACTCAATTTATCGCGATTTCACTCTCCGTTGCTGTCAGTCACCAGTGGCTTACTGTATTCAAGATGGACGCCCGGGCGGATTGTTTTTGTTTTTTTCTGTCTTCCACTGCCTTTACCCGCCCATTTTTTACGTAGGCTCAGAACCGTAGCGATTGACAAGCCTTTTATCCAATCAGAATCGAGTATGTAAATAATTGAAACCAACCATTATGGTTGCTGGGTTCACATAAACCCAGCCCTCTCTATGAGGGGTTTGTGTGGCAGTAGAGTGGCGAAGGAAGGCAGTAAATATTCACTGTATGTTAATAGTTGTGTATTATAGGCCTACTATCGTACCTGTGATGTAACCCATTTTATGAAAAGACGAATAAAAATGCAGTATTGTCTGTTTTTATTTTATGTTGCACCTTGGTAGACATTGGGAAGACCAAGGCTAGTTCTCACGTGGGGAAGTTGTCACCATTTTTATATAATAACACTACAGCCTAAGGTTTTGAGTCTAAAGTCCAATTACAGGAGAGCGTTTTCTCTATGCATAGAACCCGCTATAAAATCTAAAAATGTTGCCAAAGCAAAGCAACTGACATTTCAAGCAGAGCAATGCTTCCAAATCACTCCCAAAAAGTCAGTAGAAAAAGAAGGCTAAATGCATGCACATTTACGGGACACTATGGTAACACTTTATTTCTACAATACACTTTAGACAATCTGCTAATGATAAGTAACTTTGCAACAGGTCAACTATTAGTCAGTAGAACTTTTGATGGGGGACCATCAAAATAAGGCATTAGTAGATTTTAAGGATACAGTCTCTAACTAATTTTGCAGTAGGCCTACATGCAAATTATTTTCGTAACCCTCACAGTCTACTTATACTCTGACAGTTAGTTAACATGCAGTCTTTTTGTCTTTTTTACTCTAAATGTGGTCATAAAAGTGTTAGTGCCCAGCAAACAAATTTAGGTTCTGGGAACGTTCTGGGAACGTTAGTTTTTGGTTCCCAGAACGTTCCTAGAACTTTCCCTTAAGGTTAAGGGAACGTTCCCGGAACATTCTCCCTACGTTATAAAAATGGAACCTAAAAATAACCTACATGGAACGTTCCTATAACGTTCTTGTTTGGTTCCCAAAAAAATAACCTCATGGGACCGTTCGGGAACGTTAGGGGAACGTTCTGTGTTATTCAAGAACTACTGGTGTTCTGGACCAGACCGGATTGTTATCTTTTTTTTACTCTGAATGTGGTCATAAAATGCATAACAATTACTAAACTATGATGTAGTCACTCTGCAGGAATTAGTGATGTGGGCCTCTATTTCTTTCACTTTAAAATTATGGTTGACTCCAGATCACTAGTTCTTGAGGAGTAACTATAACCCTTTAGTAGTTAGGGATGCATTTTATGACCAAATTCAGAGTTATATATAAGAAATTTCTCATGTCTCAGACATGTTAATATTATGAGTAATTCTTTCTAATTTTTCATACTTATTAGATCTTAATAAGGCCAATCTAATTAAGTAATTATTAATTACCTTATAATGAACTATCTAAATACTATTTCTTACTGATTAGTTAATCTTGTTTTCATATTAGTTATAGCTGAAGTGTTAATACTACTAATTTGTCTTGCTGACTTCCTGCAAAGTTTCATATTAACATTATTTGAAAGTGTTACCCATAATTGTTAAACTATTTCAATTGAGCAGAAAAGCTTATAATACAGTTGTTAAGTTTGGCATCCCTATTTCTGTGTTTAATGCTCTAACGACAAACGTGCTATGTACACTTGGTGTGCAGTACTTAAAAATACTTTATCTCCTTTGCAAAATCTCAGTTGGCCATTGATTAATCTCTTCTGAATCTCTAAAATATTGGTGTCCAAACACTGTGAGTCTGGAGACTGCATCTGATTTTACATTTGTGTTATAAATGAATACCTCTCTTACACTGTTTTTTTTTTTTTTTTTTTGAAGATACTGTAGTATTCTCACTTGAAACAGAATAGAGGCTTGTACACCGAAACAGTTTTCGATATGTCGATGTAACAAGTAGATAGGCTATTTGATGCCATGTTCCCGTTATGACAACCTACCCCGTAGTGTGATTCTCGCTATTGATTTGTCCAATAACAGTGATGATGTTTAAAAGCTTTTTATAGCTAAAATGTCAGCACAGAATAATTTATTTGCATAGGAATCATATGAAAGGAAACCAATCATAGAAATGGAGAGGTGTAATGAGTTATTTAATTTATTGTTTTACTATAGAACAAAAAGCTTTTTTAGAACAAAAGCTTGTGAAAGTTTCACCTTAAAAGCATAGTTGCCTTTAAATAACATATCATTCATTTTCTTTTGCTTCATAATCCCAATGATTTTATTTAGTCACGTGTTGACTAGAACGTCTGAACTCATAACAGAGGTTGAAGTGCACTTATACTTCAACTTTATGAAGCAGATTAATCTTCATATGAGCTGTAATACAATTTTTTACACCTCTGTGCTAACCAGTAACTGTTGTTGATTTTAATATGCTTTTGTATGTGTTGTCACGATCAGGAGTGACCATTGTGTGAAGCAGCTTTGTGTATTTTAATTTAATTTAATCTAGGCCTAATGCAAAAATATATATTTATTTCGGACATTTAAATGTACTATAACAATGTAGCATCAGAGAAGTAACCAGACTATTTTTAAATGAAAAGCATCATAAATCTACACAAGGTCTCCACAGAGGACTGTTCTTAGTGATTTGTGTGCTGCTCTCATTGTAACATAATAGCAACTCCCAACCTGGCCCAATGCAGCCTATGTAATCTGATCCACAAATATTCACACATAATCCTGATGCCCTATTTAACCATAAGCATTTTTTTTTTTCCATTGCTGCAGTGATCTGAACCTTTGTTGAAGTCTTTCTGTTTCTTGATTCGTTGCATACAATGAAAGAGCTGAAAGCTTTGGAACTAAATGTGAAGAGAGCACCCTAAAGCATATTTCACAAGTGAAATGTCAATTTCCCACCAACCTGAGGTGACTTTGGAAATATTCAAACTAAGCTAGTGTGAAGGTCAAAGACATATGATCAATGACAGTGCCCACCGCACATTGTCTCCCTCTCCTGATATTTCAAACCTGAGAGAATGCTGAAGATCGCTCTTTTCTACCAACCTCCACACCTCCTCTTTCCCTTTTAAAAGGAACCAATGCAGTTCCACAGATAGATGGATGGATGGACGAGTGAATGGATGCACTTTAAAGGGTTAGTTCACACAAGGAAATACAGACATTATCAAAGTCCATGAGAAATCAGTGGGTTAGTTAGAATGTTTTGAAGCATCGAAAATACATTTTGGTCCAAAAATAACAGAAACTGCAACTTTATTAAACATTGTATTCTCTTCCAGTTCTGCGGTGACGCTGGTGAAGTAAGACGTCGCTGACGTGTTCTCTGGTAACCAGCATCTTACGTCACCAGTGTCACTTTTCCAAGACACACAGTGTCTTGGAATGATATGAGGGTGAGTCATTAATGACATAAGTTTCATTTTTGGGTGAACTAACCCTTTAAATCAAATAAAAAAAATTAACACAAGTGAGTTTACGCTTAAAACAAGAATATGTCAATGAGTTATGAAAACTTTCCTTTGAATTTATTTTGTTTTTCTGAGCCCATTTGACAGATATTTATTAATCATTAATCATAAGTTATTTTTTTAATCATAAAACTCTTCATTTTGATTATTTTAACAAGACTCAAGACTTCATATTTTACTTTCCTGCAGTGTGATCAGAGGGACAGTATATTCTAATGATTAGGGGAAAAGCAAATAACATTATTATTATTTTTATTTATTTTTTGTAAAATGAATTAGACATAATAGATATCTATTGGATTTTCCAAACTTTGAAGTGCTGATAATACAACTCATTGTGTTTCTCCCTAGATATTTACATTTAGAGAACATTGACATGTATTCTGTACTCATACATTTAGTTAATGAACAGAAATTGACTGTAAATTTGCTATTATTAAGTACTTAAATAGAGATTGGTCAAAGTTGTGAAATTGGATCTGTACAAATAAAAAATAAAACTAAATTTACAAACATTTGTATTTTAATTTATGTATTTATTACATTTTCATACATAATTAATTGTTATTTAACACAGAAAAACTATATATTAAAAGAGAATTACTGTAGATAGACGGCATTATTATATAAAATAACTTTATAAAACCCTAAATTTACAGTTTAACCTGAAAGATAAATGGCTTTTTAACGTAATTTGACATAATTTATCTGTTTTTCCATAAGCCATTATCAACAGTAATTTACTGTAATTTAATGAATTTTGACTGTAAAGTAAATTCTGTATTTTTACGGGTTTTTGCATGAAATTTTGTGAAATGGTAATTTGCTGTAATTTAACGGAAACCGTCTGGAAACTTTGCTGCCAGATATTTGCCGTTTTTTTACGGGATTTTTTTTTTTTTTTTTTTTTACAGTGCATGTTGTTTTTACTTCAGTTTATTCCATCAGTTTTTATTTTCCTTACTTGGTCATAAGAGGAATATTATTAGTAGTAGTATAACATAATTTGGGGGTTTTATATTTCTGACATGTCCTTTCACACAGTGATGTAAAACAGTTGTGAAAAGGAAATTGACAGACTGACTACAGAGCATCTTTTCTTCCATTCGCCACAGATAGCAGTTCACTAGGCCGTCATCTGCTCTGTGCTGATCGACAGGAATTATTTCTCTATTGCTCAAGGCCAGAGCAGTGTTGCCAAGCAATTACCAGGAAACCTCATTGTTCCATATTGTGCAGCTAATGATTTTAAACGTTTGGTCTAAAATGGAATTACTCTTTTGTGGCCTTTGAGGGACTGTCAACTTGACCGTGAGTGGCTGTTAAGTGTTTATCTCCTTTCCAGCTCATCATAATTAAGAGCTAGAAAATCAGAATTTATCTACAGTAGCCGTGCGCTCCCATGGACGGTCATTGTAAGCCATTGAAATTACCCATTTTATCGACCTTGTGACACACAGGAACCTCTTTGCTTAGACAATCACATGCACCACACAATGCTCGAGTGGATATTTAACACATACTTCAACTGACTTGTTGTCAGCACAGTGTCTTAGTGTGACATCATGCACACTGGACCACAAAGAATATTCTGCCTTGCAGGTTGACTGCAGGAATTCTGCAGATGCCTAACATATTTCTTCCTGTGAGTTCATTAACTTTTAATCAAAGTTCTAAACGTGCCAGGGATTATCCCGATATATTTCAAAGGGAGCGTGTGAAATGGCAGCGCATCTGTCAGTGCTTGTCATACCCGTCGGACCGGGCGTCCTTGGGCCGATGGACATGTGGCTCTTCTGTGTGGCTAATTAGCATTTTCCATGGTGCTTTAACTGCCACTGCTGCATGCCCAATAATTATGCAAAACCTATGGTCAGGCCCCAATCACAATGGAGCTGGGTCTTTGTATTTGTACTAACATCACGCTAAATCAATGAATTAGTAGTGTGTCAAAGATTAAATCATATGATTGCGTATTTGATGCAAACATAACCCCTGCCTGGAAAATGAGCTCTCAAAAACTAAGCCACATTCTTGCGTCTTATATTACCTCTTCCTGCTCGTGGCTAAGCGCACAGTCTAAGCACTGGCAAATCACATTACATCCTGTTCTCTTAAAGCACATTAATGCTGAGCCTTTACACGTGACAAGAATACCCCTATTCATTCACCATAACAGCAAATCAAGGCATCAACTTCCACTTCCCTTTCATTTTCTTCAATTTAATTATTTTATGGCAGCCTTAACGATGCCCTATCATTTATCTCTGAAAGCTGTAATCAAGTCTCAAATGCTAAATTACAGCTATTCCACTGACCACGTTCTATACAATAATAGCTAGAAAGATCTGAAAACAGTCCTGAAATGTATTCTGAGAAAAATAGTGGATGTATGCTTGGGTTTAGCATAACATACTCTGGTATATGCACTGCGCACAACAGAGTCTCTCAGAGCATACCAGGCTATATTCTGTCCCCCCACCCACCTCTGTAAAAATGCATGCATCGGAAGATAAACTTGCTTTGAAGAACATTAGTCTTATCATTTCATTTTTACACTCTAAGACATTGACTCATTTTTAGAACGCCATCATGTCGTGTGCGTGATAATGTAAGAGACACGAGCGCAACTGTCAAACACGTCCATCTAGCAAGTTTACATAGAAAAACAATGAAAAGCAGACCAGTGGAATGTAAAAACAGTTCTATGTGAATGGCCACTTAGTCTATTTTATCTCCGTTTTAGCTTATCTCTTTTTTCTCTTTTATTTTTTTATTTCTTGTTAATTGTTTTTTCAGATTCTTTCATATGGGCAAAACCTGTTGAAACATTCTTCAATATTTTTTTTTTTTTAATTATTATTATTTTTTTCTTTATTGTATTCTTGTTATTTTATCACTTGAAGTCTCTTATTGTCTCAGATAATGTTCCTTTTGTTATGTTCTGTGAAAAATATATAAAAAAAATACCTTCTTTTTTGTTACACAGAAGAAAGTAGCTAAGTCATACAGGTTGGGAACACCATTAGTGTGAGTGAGTAAATAAGTGAACAAGTCTCAGTAAACAAGTCTGTATGTCTTGAATATATTTTGCCCTTAAAGTTTGTTTATTTTATTTGAAAGATGTTTACTAGAAAACAGGAAAAAATCACTGATTAAGAAAATGATTTATTGCACAATATAAACAATTAGAGGATTATAGGCTCATTTCACAGCAGTGGCTGTCTTCGTAATGTTATGATACAAACATAAAGAGACACACCGCAAACTCAAGGCAATGGCAGAGCTAATTGACCAACATTTATTAGATGAAACAATGGCTGTTATTATTCCAAAGTGCTATGTGAGAGTAGAGATTAACATGTGCATGAAACAGATTTGTTTAAAGGCATAGGCTTAAGGTTGACTGTGACTATCTCAGAGACTAAAGGTGACTGGAGATTACCTGCGTGACCCAGGCCAAAATGACACATGCCTAATTCGCTTTAAAGGGATAGTTCAACTAAAAATTAGCTCATGATTTACTCGCCCTCAAGCCATCCTAGGTGCATAGGACTTTTTTTTTTCAGACGAATACAATCTGAGTTATATTAAAAAAAATTCCTGGCTCTTCCAAGCTTTATTATGGCAGTGAATTTTTATTATAGATCATCTATCCATGATAAAAGTAATCCATATGGCTCCAATGGGTTGATAAACGAAGCGTTGCGTTTTGTGTAAGAAAAATATCCATATTTAAAACTTTATCAACTAAATTAAGACGGCCTGAAAAAATTTGTCTGAAAGAAGATAGTCATTTATGCAGCACCTACAGTAGGAAAGGCTTGAGGGTGAGTAAATCATGGGCTAATTTTCATTTTTGGGTGAACTATCCCTTTAATCTCACTAAAATACTGCTGTGCATGTAAAATAGAATACTTAAAGAATAAAAACCTAAACATATCATATCAATCTTCCAACCCTAAGGCACTGATAGACAGGGTCTTTCAATTGAAAGCAGAGTTTCAGTCTTTTTATTATGTGCCTGCCATCCTGTTTTTTTTTTTTTTTTTTTTTTTTCAAATATCACTGACCTTATCATTGTCCTGCTGTCTACGTCAGACAGTGTCTAAATAAATCTGAAAAGCATATGGAGAAGCTAGTGCCTTACAACAAACACATAATAAGCAGAAAGAGCTCTTAATTATTTTTCAGTTCCTTAGATGGAATCAGTGCCTCTGGGCCAGAGGAGGAATAAATGACTTTCCCCTTGAGAATAAAACTGCTTGTGAAAAGGTAGGAAAATAGTTGCAGCATATGGTGAAATAAGAGGCACCACGTGTCACGGAATGGTTGTGGAAAGGAGAGCAAGGACTCAAATGCAGGACTCAAATAAATCCAGGTATAACAAAAACAGACACAAAACGAGTCATAACTCAGAACATGGGTGAACATCAATAACAAACAAACCCAGGACTACAAACACAGGGAGACTAAATGGGGTGAGGTGGGGCGGAAGGTGGGACAAATTAACCAATAATCAGATAACAAGATGGGAGGGACTAGACAATAGACAGGGGAGCACATGGCACAAGGAAACACGTGACAAGCCATGTAATCACAACAAACAAGATTATAACACCAAAATAAACCGACAGAGAATGTCAGAGATCTGTCAAAGAATAAAGCAGACTGAAGTGACAGAACTGTGACATTACAAAACCCTTCGGTAGACCATGGCATGGCAGAGCAGCCTTCATGGTCCCATCATGGGACCTACTGCCCACATACAAACCCCCAAACATTAACATTTTACATTAATTTACAGAAATCAGTTGCTTGAATGAAAATCGCTGATGTTATCGGATTTACAGTTGATATTCTCAATTCATTCAGTCAATTCATTCAGTCACACGGGGTTTCGTAATGAAAAATTATATTGTTATAACCTAAGGATAAAACTGTGGGTCATATTAGTAGGGTTTATATTATAACAAATTAAATCAACCCCAAATCTATTCACAAAATCAATGGGCAGCTGTTTCTTCAACAATACTACCACAAAATGAGCAAGTTGAATGTTAAACATGTTGTTCATATATTTTCATATAAGTTGTTGTGCTTGTGATAACGCGTCGTAGGTCACATGATAACGTCAACATTGCAGATGTCCAGGTCGCATTTATACTCAGCAAGATTTGGCCATAAATTACCAACTTTTCTAGCACTCATTAAGTAAGTACTTATGTGGTTTCAAACGCAGCCTATAACACCAAAACATGACAAACTGGGAATGTCAAAGCTCTGTCAGTCTGGTTTTTTCTTTGTCTAAACAAAGAATAAACCAGACTGAAGTGACAGAACCGTGACATCACACCCCACAGTTTGATTTCACAATATAACATACTCTCACTTTACATACTGCCTCTCTGTTTTGGGTGTCAGACCTCATGTCATAGAGACCCATGGCTTACTGTTCAGGGCACATGCTCTTTCCAGCTTCTTCTTTGTATCAATAAAATACATTAAACTGTACTGGTACCTTCCTTTTGCCCCAATAGTGCCCTGCAAAGTGGTTGTCACAAGGTCATAATTGAGAATCACAGGAAAAAAAAAAATCTTTTTTATTTTTATTTTTTTAACTGCTTTGTGTCTCATTCTCTGATTGTTCGGTTTGTACGTGGCTGAAATGAAAAGCTAGTGGCCGGTGCCAAGTGGGGTTTCATCCAAAGACTGGCAGCTTGGCTGGGCAGAGACTGATGGAGCCATAGTGATAAATTCTTCACAGCGCGAATGTGTCTCTCACTAGCCATGCTGTTCCACTGGACATCCTCACTTTATTGTTATCTTGACCACTATCTATCTATCTATCTATCTATCTATCTATCTATCTATCTATCTATCTATCTATCTATCTATCTATCTATCTATCTATCTATCTATCTATCTATCTATCTATCTATCTATCTATCTATCTATCTATCTATCTATCTATCTATCTAGCTATCTATCTAGCTATCTATCTAGCTATCTAGCTATCTAGCTATCTAGCTACCTACCAATCTATCTATCGCTATCTATAGCTATCTATAGCTATATGTATATATAACAGTTATCACAGCATGTAAACTGTAGCTGCAGATTTTGTAAAGCGATGTTTTCCTTAAAACTCTCATAAACAGTTCACATTGGGAATCAAAATGGTTTTGACAGCATGACTTTCAAGGAAAGCTTGCCTGCATCTAGCCCCACATTACAGTTTTTCTCAATTGCTTTGGCACATTTTTCGAAACAGTCTTAACATTCTCTAAACTGTGAGTGCAAATGTCACAACTGTTTGCAGGAACTTCAAAACTTTATAGCATGTCTGCAAAATGTAGTTACTCACCCAAAACATTTAATTCATGCTTCAAAACCTAGTTATTTTGTCAATAATTTGGCCAAGGCCATCAAAATCTAAAGTATTTTTGTCATTGTGTGAGCCACACTGGTCAAAATGTTTAGTTGTTTGTTCACCACAACAGTCAACCATGAAAATTAAGGGTTTATTGTAAACAAATCTCATATTTGTTGAGAAAAGTCAATAGTATGTAGAAAAAAAATATTCTATGAACATTTGTATTTTTACAGTGTTTATTTTTGTACTTCATGTGTACACAATATAAGTGTATTTACTGTACATGTAAAGTAACTGACAACAGTAACAAGATTTCACTTTACATTTCATATTTGTGTATTACCACAAATACACAAACAACAAATAACATTCATGAAAAAAAAACAAAAAAAACAAAAACAAATTATTCTTGGTGGACATCTTGTCGCTCACGTTGGTCAGGCCAAAGATTTTCATCAACATCACATCTGATGTTACCATTGCCACACACCGTGGAAAAAATCTCCTTGAATGCCGCACTCATCCCCTGCAATGGTCAGATTTATGACATGATCCACAAGTGTGGCTCTGATTTCATCAGAGACTCTGACTATTTCCACCTCTTCCTCGATTATTTCTTCCTCTACCACCACCACGTATTCTTACACGCCTTCCAATTGCTCTTCCATGAGCATGTTGCTGCAGTTCAGGGTTGTGAGTGTCCTCCATTCTCAGCCCATTCTCACTCCCAAGGCGTCACCTAACTGACGCCTTGGGAAGCATTTGGACATGCTTCAATATCTGACGCTTTAGGCGCCCTTTAGCGTCAGTTAGATGACGCCCTAGGATCGCGTGTACCCTACCCCCACCCCACACCTAAACCTAACCGCGTCCTCTAACTGACGCTTTCCTTTAGTGTCAGTTAGATGACGCCGTAGGATCGCGTCATGTAAGTGACGCTAAAGGGCGCCTAAAACGTCAAATATTGAAGCATGGTCAAAGGTGACGCCTTGGGGTGAGAATGCGTTGCCATTCTATATATATATTCTCTCTCTATATATATATATACTCTCTCTCTCTCTCTCTCTCTCTCTATATATATATATATATATATATATATATATCAGTATAAAGTTGATTGGTTAAATGGTTAAATGGTTGATTCATATTAGAGGTAATTTGCAATTAGATTGCGAATGCAATTAGAAGTCATGTGCCAATTTAGCAAACATTACAAACAATGTCAATGTCAGATATATTTTAGAATATACATTCATGTATACTAATTATGATAATTGAATAGATCGTTTTGAATGTGATGGCTTACACAATAAAAAATGTCTGAGAAGTTCTGAAGTGTTTGACAGTGTAAGTGAGAATCGAGTCATCAGTTTTGATCAACAAGCCATATACAATTATTTGTTGTCCAAACTGCAGACAGTTGTATGTACTCTTTGCACACATGTGCCAAAGCATTTGCAATTTGCTCAAATCAATAAGAAATTCCAATCTGATGTGAAAAAGAAGCGAATTGTTCAGAGATCTGAACTTAATGTTTTGGGAAATAAAAAAAACATTTGAGAACTGAGCCAAAGCAATTGAGAAAAACTGTAAAGGTTGTGAGCCCCCCCACCCCCTGCTGCGGTGTCGCCCCACACCTGGACAAACAGGCAGGGGTTCCTTTTGTGTTTGTCTTTACCTGGTGGTTGTGGGGTTGAAGGCTGTATTGTGACTACATGACCTGAGAAAGTGTTCCTGGCTGTGCCTCTTGACATCCACTAGACCCAACACAACTAAACACTTCAGACACTGAAGCGTTCTGCCCTCATCTTCACTATTTCAACTCTTTGAGAAGGATGGAAGAACATTGGAAAAATTTTTGAGACATGCATGTACAAAACATATATAACACAATCTGTAAGTCAATAAAACCTGGGATTATATTAATATTTTTTAATTTTTATTAATTTGTTTGGCAGACGTTTTTATCCAAAGTGACTTATAATTAATATCCTGATAAATTAATTAATTTATTTACAGTTATTGTAATGTTTGCAATGATTAAATGCCCTTTTAACTATGTAAATATTAGTATTTAATTATATAATTAATTGTACCAAAATAAATCGTCAAATTGACAACCCTATACACTACACAAAATAAAAGTAACAGGTAAGGTTGTAACAAAAGGATGTGGTGTCTGTGGGTATCAAACAGGATGTAGTGAAATGGAAAATATATTAATATCTAGGTCAGCATCTGGTGTTCAAGTGTGAAGCTAGTTGCTTGAAAACATGAGCAGTAGAGACCAGTATGAGATTATTTACATTTATTGCTGGTGCTTTCTTTTTGAAACTTCATAGTGAGCACTTACGACTAATATAGCATTATGGATTATAAAAGTGTCATGGCACCTCATGACTCAAATGTGGTCATCAAGGTTTCTTTGGTGAATATCAACATTTGAGAATTATACAAAGGCAAGGATTTATTTTACATGTACATTTACAAACTTTCTCCAGCATGTGCTAAAAACCAGGCTTGGGCATTTTTTTTATTGGTAGCTGAAAGCATTTAAACACAAACATGTGGTAAAACTTGGTAAAAAAGACGGATGTTCCAATTCTGTGGAAATCTGCAGAGTTTAGTTCGCACAGATTCCTTGTGGACCTGTTAATGACCTTCAAAAGCACAGCACAGATGGTACTGCACATCCCCCAACAGCATATAACATTTAGATATAAAACTTCAGAAAAAAATGATCCTATGAAATGCTCATTGTATATTACAAGAAAGAAAGAATACATTAGTAAAAAAGTAAACTTATGTAGGACTTACCATTCAGGACTTGGACCTTTTGTTATCACACTTTAAAGAGTAAACAAAGGGAAACTTTCGAAAATGCCACATGTCAGAGCTGACACATATAGCGGATGACACCAGAGTAAACTCTTCAGGAACATTTTGTGTATCCTCATTCACCTTGATCTTTGTTCAGTTTTCTGATCCCATTCCACGTCTTGTTGTCCCCAAAGTTCACCTTGCCCTTTTCTGTAATTATTACATCTACTGTCTGTGAGTGAATCTCCCTGCTGCTTTTTATCATCTATCTTGCCTTTTCTATGTTTTAATTATTTATATAGATTAATTTGCAGTGAAATGTGGTAGCGATGGCCGAGCAGAGCTGGTTCTGCGTGGGCACTTCACTAATAGCCTCTCTCTTGCAATTAAAAAACCACTTCATTTGATCTCCCTCATTTATTGTAATCTGTTGTGAGTACAGAACCTTTTCTGAATGGCTGGAAAATGTCTGTCCTTCACTGCTCTTCCTCTAGTGTCTGTACATGGCACAAAATTAACAACGTGATCTGTTATTATTTTACAAGGTCACAATGTCGCATTTATCTGTGCGATGTGAATCATATGGAAATGTATGATGCCAATAATTTGCCCACACATCATATACAGTGAACAAAATTATAAACTGCACATTTTGTTTTTGAGCTGAACTAAAAGGTCTAAGACTTTTTCTATGTTCACAAAAGGCCTATTTCTCTCAAATATAGTTCACAAATCTGTCTAAATCGGTGTTAGTGAGCACTTCTCCTTTGCCGAGATAATCCATCCACCTCACAGGTGTGGCATATCAAGATGCTGATTAGACAGCATGATTATTGCACAGGTGTGCCTTAGGCTGGCCACAATAAAAGTGTTCAGTTCTAATGTGCAGGTCCCAAAGATTGTTGATTGTGGCCTGTGGAATGTTGGTCCACTCCTCTTCAATGGCTGTTCGAAGTTGCTGGATATTGGCAGGAACTGGAACACACTGTCGTATACACCGATCCAGAGAATTCCAAACATGCTCAATGGTAATGGATGACATGTCCGGTGAGTATGCTGCCCATGCAAGAACTGAGATGTTTTCAGCTTTCAGCTACATTGGGCTACATCAATAAAATGCACCCGTGTTCGTTGTCCATAACAAACGCCTGCCCATACCATAACCTCACCGCCACCATGGGCCACTCGGCCACTCGACGTTGACATCAGCAAACCACTCACCCACACGATGCTATACACTCTGTCATCTGCCCTGCAGAGTGAAAACCGGGATTCATCCGTGAAGAGAACACCTCTCCAAAGTAAGTAAATACAGTAAAACTGCACATTTTATTGTGGCCTTTTATTGTGGCCAGCCTAAGGTACACCTGTGCAATAATCATGCTGTCTATCTTGATATGCCACACCTGGATCATCTCAGCAAAGGAGAAGTGCTCACTAACACAGATTTGTTTAATAATATTTGAGATAAATAGGCCTTTTGTCTGCATAGAAAAGGTCTTAGATCTTTGAGTTCAGCTCATGAAAAATGGGGGCAATATTTTCACTGTCTGACTTGTGCCCTAACTCTATATAGTGCACTATGTGCCATTCTCCAGTGTGTGAACATCATAAATGTGTGAACAAGCGGACGAATTCAGCCGTAGCTGATGCGTCTGTTAATGTAGAGGATGGGACGCTTCAGATTCTAGAGAGCATTTGATTCGACAGAAAAACTGTTGAAGTGCAGGGTGATGTCATCATAATCGTTGATCCATATTGGCAGAAGTGAAAGACTGTACTTTTTGAACCATTATATTTTCTTAATGTGAATTGTGTCATTGTTTTGGATCACAGCTTATAGATAACACTAAGGCTAACATATAAATACAAAATGCCAAAAAACAAAAAAAATATATATATTTCATGGCAACTTTAAAGGCACAATCAAATTTTGTTTTCAATCTGAATAAATGTTAGTGCAAACAATAGTGCTGAATAGATGCCAAGCACAAATGTGCACTTTGGGACTGTATCCTCAAAACGGAGATTCTTTTCCCTCGGGCCAATCTGATCGTGTCTCTCCAGCGGAATGTTCTGGCCTGAGTCCCCATGCTGCTCCTGTCCTCAGCTGAACCCAGTTACCAAATCGGCTATACGCTTACTCGCATAAACACACTTCTGAGAAACTTGTCCTGGCAGGCTCTCCTGATGTCTCTCTCAAGCGTGGCCAGCATCAGAGTCTCTTTAATCTCGGCCCATCGATCAACCAGCACTTTAGTGCTGATAAAAGAGCCATTTCTCAAGTTCCTGCTGTTCTCCTTCCCCTCCTCGTATCTTCCTGCCGAAGTGGTTTTGTCCAAGGTAGTTGATCTCAAATCATACTGAATCTATCAAAGTGATCCATGTGAAAGCAAAAGCCAAGGGTGACTGGTGGGGTTGACAGGCCTCAACCATTCCAGCCATAGGTTGAAAAAGATATTGTTCAAGATGACAGAGAGAGGAGCTTAGAAAATCGCATATGCCACCTCTGTGTTGATTCATTTAAGTTGTTGCTGTCAGCCATGGCCACATTCTGGAAAAGTGATATTGTTAAGTTTGAAACGATGCCAGATGGGTTTCAATTCCCTGTAGTGGTCCACCATGGCCTGTTTTCTCAAATTCACACCTGTTTTATTTAAATGAAGGAAATCACTGTTAAAAACACACAAAAATGATAAAAATTATATTGATAATGAAACGTTATCATGCAATGCTGTTAGGATATGTTGAGCTGTTGAAAGAACTGACTTCTCGTATAAAGTGCTATCAGAGAGTACAAAGCCCAATTTAGGACATTGTGATGGCTAAAAAAAAAAATAGATAGATAGGAGGAGAAATTTTTCGCATTATGTTGTACAACGTGTGCATTCCCCCAAAAAGCTTTGCATTCACTCACAATTTTTTTGTGAGGTGAGAGGAAAAACTATATTTGAGTGATTTTGTAAATTAACATAAAGCTTCTCAGGCAATAGTTTTCCAAGAAAACGCAAAATTTCTCTGAGGAACAAAACTTTTATGAGAGAACAAAAAAGCATGGAAATATAATTTTAAAATGTTCTTTTCTTGACCTAAGCTTAGATAACTATCAAACTAATAAAGCTTTGACAAAAGAATTTAAGTTTATTTTGGGGTTTGCTTTTATGGATATTGTATTGTTATGTTTGTTTATTTTTACCTGTTAGTGAGGCAAGTTAGCCAGAACGAGTTAAACCCAAAACCTGTTCATTGAACCAGAACCCATTGATTCTCTCATGGAAGCTGAATTTAAAATGTTCAATAACATTTTTCTTTATTTTCATTACCCAGCCCCCCGCCCCCCCCCTCTTTTTTTTTTGGTAAATCATTACATATTTAACATTTTTGTCATTTTCTAGTATTTTTTCAAGCATTTTCAAGCAAACATTTTTATTTATTGATATTAAAATGTAATATTAAATATTGCTACATGTTATAGGAAAACATCTTTCAAAACATCTTTCAACAACATTTCCCCCACTGATAAACAGAATTATAAAAATGCAAAAAGCTCATTAGAGATCAGCACTATTTTGAGGTTTTTTTTAAAACTGCATTCAAAAACCGTAATATACAAGAACTGTACTGAGAGATCAAAAACAATAGAAATCTTTGTATTGTGTGAAATATGCTGTATGCCTGCCCAGTTGTCCCTAAAAAATGACACATTGGAAACAACTTTGGGGTGCATTTTAATTGCTTGTTTGCGTGGTAATGATTTTGAATAATGAGTCAACAGTTATGAATAATGTGATTTGCCAGAGGACATCAATGCAAAGTCAGTTACCAGACCCGAAAAAAGGAGAAAAAAAATTCATTTGTCAGATTTATTGGTGTTTTGTTTTGTTTCTTGGCAGAAGAACAAATACTTCGCTGTAAGCTCGTCAGACAATGAAACATTGGCATTGACAATTACAACAGAATCTTGGAGCAGATGCTGTGAAATCAAGGCCTGTTCTCATGAGCTCTGCAAGTTATGAAATCTGATGTTATAACTAAAAACCTAAAGCAAGGTTGTCATTTTAGGTTGATTTTCTTTACCCTTGCATTTTTTGAGTTTCTTACTGTAACCACAATTTTGTCTTAAAAAATGACAAATCTAAAAAAAAAAAAAAAAAAAAAAATGTTTTTGTCAATCAACGCTATGGCATGTTAAGCCAAAACATAACTTCTCTTGAACCCGGAAGCCTCCTTTAATGATTCAGTTCTGCCCTGTAACCACATATAATCCCTTCTAGAGATAAAGTCTTAAAATCTGCACAGCTCTTTATCCCAAGGGGACAGACAGCAAAGACGACACACTGACAGGTCCTTATGTCATGGGTAAACACTTATTCTGTGGCAGGCTTTTGATGCCTGTCTTTTTTTACAAGAGCCTCTGATATCAGATTCTCACTGCGCCTGAGATCAAACACACAGACCAGGAGACGAGATGGCGTCTGCACATCATTTGTAGATAAAATCCTGATCAGAGATGCAAATGAAACTTGAGCTTGGGGCCTGTGTTCCTGGCTGCTGAAGCTGTCTGCAGTAAACGTGGTGATATATGGTATGATATATGGTTTATGAGGATGACTATTTTGAGATGTACAGAAACCCTTCAGATCAACCAGAACCTTCTGTCATCAGATATCACTTGCATTTTCCCATTGCACTGAACTTGCATCGTATGATGAACATGATTAGCAGTATTTATTTTTTGAATGCACATCATAATATTTATACATATACAATATCAGAGTTACGTGTCACTAAGTTACTAAAATAACGGTTTGAAACTTTAAACAAATGTAATAGATAAAGAAAAAAAGAAAGAAAAGAGAGAACATTTTAAAGAGAGATCAATAAGCAAGATGTCAATATCATAGACTTAAAAAAAGATGGACGATGCCCCTTCGCTCTTTTCCATCGGAGAGAACTGAAGCCATCAGTGTCCCTATATGACTTGGAACTTGAGTCTGCGCACTTGTGTTTTCGGGACCAGACATGCGCAGTCGTGCAGTCATTTATAGCATCAAATAACTAACTAAAAACAAATTTATTTTAAAAACAAACACTTGAAAATACATCAACATGATAGAAACTACAGTAAATCACAGAAAATCTTTGGAAATAGGATATGTGAAGTGTAATTTAATTGTTTAGTTGGTCTCGCGTCCAGTTGAATAGCATGGGGAGGCGGGGTGACCTTGGCACGCTTGGTTAGTATTGAGTACTGCCACTTTAAATGCTTGAGCTTTTTAAAGCAGGATGAATTCTGATTGGCTGTTAATGTTTTTCTTGATTATCAGCTGAAAAAAATAATCATTCTGAAAGAAATTCGAACATTATTGTGCCTCTGTGACATTATCATTATAGCTGGTGTAGACTTCCCTGTTATCTTTAGAATGATTAATAAAAATATATAGTTATGGTCCTATTTAATTTTTGCGCTTTTGTTCCACCAAACAAAAAAGTCTTAAAAAAGTCACAGCAAAATAGACCGTTGCTAGTTTTTGGATTTATTATTTTTTTTTACAATCTCTTTATGATCGCTTTGAACCATGAGTTAGGCTGAAAAGATTTTCAACTGAGAAATCTTTCAGTTTTCATTAAAAATATCTTCATTTGTGTTTCGAAGATGAACAAAAGTCTAATGGGTTTGGAAAAACACGAGAGTTAGTAATTGATTCATTTTTGGGTGAACTATCCATTTATGTGGAATTCAAGACTAGACGGGGCTGCAGAGACAGCATGAGACAAAACAGAAAAGAAAACACTGAAAATATATAGGCCTATGTAATTGCCATAACAATAAACAATGAATAGTTTTAAAATGGCATGATATTAGTTTAGCTACTTCATTTGTTGAGTTCATACTTGAATCTCTCTATCGACACCCAGAAGATGGATTTCCTCACACCTCTAAACTTCTCAAGCTTCACTTCGAGCTTCAATTTCTCACTCCAGTCACCTCATTTTCTTTTTTCAGCTGCTCGCAGTCACCCTGAAGCTGGCAAAACCCCCTTTTAAAATGTGCTTATTCAAATCTCACTGAAATTATTCAAAGCAGCGAACTGTTGTTGCTTGGCAAGAACTCCAGCGTGACAGCTGCTGCGGATCTTTGAGGTGGCGTGCGTGGGCCCCTCTGACGGACGGACCTCTTTGTGGCTTGTCCCTGGGAAACCCTTTCAGTCTGCGAGGTCGAGAGGCACTCTCCCACACTGCGCTGGCCAAACCTACTGTAGAAACCCGTCACCAAAAGTGTGCAAGGCAGCCGTAGTGAGCTCGAAAAATATATATTTTTTTGCGTTCACATAGCTGCCTCTCACCATGTCTTTGTCTGAAGCCGTTGTGTTGCCATTGAAAAGATGTAAAGCTAACTGTATTGACAAACCCTTTTATTTCAAAGGTGCTGTTGTGGTCATGCATAATGTGGGTGCCACCTTTTCAGTAGTGTCTCACGTTTTGTTATTGTTGCTCAGCTGTAACCCCCCAACCACACACCCCCATTTTGCATCATGGCTTCAAATAACCTTGATGCTCCTATTTGGCCCATTAAATAAACCGCCATGTGTGAGGACAGTGTCATGAAATGAAAAATGATAGTGTGGCACCTGTGCAAGGCCTTCTCAGAGAAACTTTACAAAACACAACTAATATATCTAAAAAAAATATCCTTCGCTGTTCCTATTAACCATCAAAAACTGAATTCCATAAAACTTGAAAAGAGAAACTTTTCTTTCAGTATGAGGTCAAAGATTATACAAGGACAAGTATTATGCACTGAAAAGATAGTTATGTATATGATATTGAATTTTTGTCAACAGATCCTCCTAAATATTACAAAATGCCCCTTTAGGTATGCCTACATGTCTAATGTCTTAATATGCTTAAATCATGAACATATATAACCACACTGGATTCCAGTAGATGAACCAACCAGTCTTCATACTATATTATCCTGAAAGCACTTCAGCTGTCATGGGACTCCAATTTTCTTCCCTTGTGAAAAATGTCAATCTTTTTGAACTAAATGCATTCTAAGAACTCTAGACTTCTGGACTTCTTTTGGAGAAAAAAATACAGTGTATAAATTGCATAGCCTTCTTTGCTTGAAAGGCATCATTTCAAGGCAGTTGGCCTACATTTCTAAATCAATTACCAGTATTTGTTCAAAGTGAGAGAGGAGATTAAGCAGGAATGTTTTACTGGAACATAACAAACGCAATCAGAAAATGGGGTTTGTCCTACCCTATCTCACGACCAATTCGTACGAATTGTGGCTAATTCGTACTAATTCATACGACCTCACTCGTACAAATTTGTACGATTTGTCTAAACCCACGTGACGGTTATGTTTAGGGGCGGGGTCAGGGGTAGGTCATTCGTACGAATTCATACGAATTGGCTAATTCGTAAAATATGTACGATTTAGCTAAATAGAGTGAGGTCGTACAAATTGTTACGAATTAGCCACCTCGTAAAATTCGTATGAATTCCCGTGAGATCGGGTTGGTTTGTCTGTAAATTACAGAGATTAGTTTTCCAGAATCTACCTTTCAGTGTCAGCAGTGGCCAGCTGTTGTCTTGCAAGTAATTGCATGTATTTGCTGTTCTGGGTATCTGACTCATTTGGCATTAAATGTGTGTTTGTCAATAAGAATGGTAATGGTTCACCAATCTAATGCTCATATAAACTGAAGAGGGGTAATAATAGTTACACACGGGTGTGGGTAGGGGGTTAACTCTCCCTCTGGGGTAGCTCATTATTGGCTGGTTGTAATTAAGGAGCAATTATACAAAGATTACTTTAATTAGCCAATTAGCTGATCATTTGCAACACGAGAGTGCTGGAGCGAGAGCCATTTGCAGAGCTTTGGTTTTGTCAGAGGGCGGCACTTACTCTTACCAACTCTCTTCTGAGATCCCTTTGATCGAGTGAACGGCTGTGCAATTGATGAAAGCAGCGGTGAAATTGTCACGATGCCGGCAAATGGCTCGAGGACATATCCGATAGCCGTTAGCAGAAGGGTCGCTGAGTTTGAAGCTTTGCTTTTTTAATTTGGGTTCGAGTTATGTTTCTCTTGACTTACAAGTTCATTGCATTATAAGTGACACAGTTGTATGCATTCTACAATGCATAAATAATATGACATGTATGATAATGAAATGCAAGTCATTTGTAAGTTGTTTGAGAATTCATTGTTCTCATTTGTAAGTCGCTTTGGATAAAAGCCTCAGCTAAATTAATAAATGTATATAAATGGCCATATAGGAAAGATGTACATAACATACCATGTTTCTGCAAATTACTGTGGTAGTTTTTGTAAATTTTTTGTTTACTGTTTACTGTTCCTTTTACTGATTACAATATTTTCCTGTAATGGTTGTTGTGTTTGATTAGAGTGCATTTTTCCATTAATTATTTTGAGAGTTACTGTCAGAGTGTGGAAAGCATTTCGGTTTGTGTCTTCAATGCTAAAAATCTTGTATACATTAGAAATCTCTCATTTATTGTGGTGATTTTATTTAAATCAAGTAGATGACCTTGTTCTGAAAACAAAAACTGTTCAGCTTGAACAAAAAGTGTTCATGAACAATTTGAATCACATTGTCTGTTTAAGGCCACATACGCACCTTATACAATAAGCTATTTTTATACAAGTTGCCATACATGTTAACTGCAGAATGGGAAGAGAGGATCATTTAGCTGACTTAACTTTGAATCTCATTCAGCACAAATCATTAGTGAAGTAATTTTGTTAATTTGAGCTAGTTAAATGTTATATTTTCAATAGCCAAATTCCCAGAACATGTTCTATCTTTAATCAAAATATAAAAAAAGATATGAGAAGCATAAATGATTATTTTTTCATTCACTTGTCACATTTATGTCATTTATTTTCAACAATTTCAAGTTCAACGAAACAATTGTCTCCAAAACATAATCTAAAAAAAGCAGCCTATGACCATTTTACTATTCCCTCACACAAAGGTCTGAAGCAGATATTTCATCATATATCAGCTAAGCTTGAACTGCAGTTCACAGAGGATTGAAGAAGACTAGTAATGGGTGCCAGTGCCACAGCAAGTGCAGCTACAACTACACTCTTCAAACACTGCAATGTGTGGGAGAGGAGCGACCTGATGAACTCTTGCATAACAGAGCTAATAATAGGTTCTGAACAAACACACACATATATTTATTACATATTTATTTGCTTTAATCATAAATAAAAAAAACAACAACAGTTTAACCAATGTTTGTTTAGCATTTTATATTTATTTGTGTGTTTCAGGTGGTTCCCTATATGTTGTGGGTATACGAAATGTCTTTGGGTTTTGGTCCCCATGAGAAAAACAGCTTATAAATCATACTAAATTATGTTTTGAGGGTTGTGTTTAGGGGATAAAATATATAGTTGGTACAGGCTAAAAATCATTATATGGAAACTCCCCATAAAACATGTCCCAACATATGTGTGTGTCTGTGTGTGCACACATAAATCCTGTTTATCAGTAAATAATGAATAAAAATAATGAACACTTTTCTGTGTGCCTTCTCAACAGCAAATTTATTTATAATCTCATTATAATATTTATAATAAGCTCAACATGTGAAATATCATCAGTGCGTGAAACACGTGGTTAATGAGAAGGCCAGCAATGGTGCTGGAGGCTAGTAGCAAAAATATGTTCTATTTATTATTCAGAAACTGAATCCACTATATCTGGAAAAGAAAATATGTATTTATAGGCAAATTTCAGCAAATTTAATAAGTCCATAACAAGCACATCATGTGTGCCATGCTATCATGGGGTTTATGATGCACTAAATGCAATATATTGTTGTTACTAGCCTGCAGCATGCAGTTTAGTGGGTTGTTCAAATTATTTCTCAGTGCAGTGCAATTCTGATGATTAGCACATATTAATCACACTTCACTATTGTTTTTATTCCAGTTCAGCTCATAACTAAATAAAACAAGCTTTATGACTAATATGCATAATAAAATACTTATTGCTCTCTTTCTCTTTCACTCATGTGCTGATGGTCTATTGCAAACTAAAGTAACATTTCACAGTAAAATCAGCGGGATACTATTTATTCATCAGCCCCTTGGTTTCCTTGGTTCTGTCTCTCCATGGGGATGGAATCCGATGCTAGCGATACACTCAGCCACAACCTGGCAAGGCCTTGCGTGGGCATTCTTACAAAGACCATGCTGCTCTCTCAACAATATTTCATCTGAAAACAGAGCTCAAGACCTACTAAACAGGTCAAAGCATGTGCGCTACGACTGTTCAGGACAGCAGGGGTGGAAATAGGTAAGCTGCATGACATCTCCACAGCTGTAAGATTGATGTTGTTTCCCTCCTACACGGCTGCACTTTCCCTGTGTAACAGATTAAGCTTGAATTGCAAAGACTAGGTGCAACAAGGGTATCTAAGGACAACCTTGGCAGTAACAAATCTAGTCAGCTGACCAATCTGAAAAAAAAAAAACCCTCTCCAAACAAAGAGTAAATAATCAGGAATATACAGCACAGTATGCCGAGTTTGCCAGGGGATGAGGGGCATGTGATCCTACCCTTAAAAAAAAAAAAAAAAAAAAAAAAAAAACAAACAAACAAAAAAAAAACAGGTAGACAGTAAAAAGACTATAGCGTTTGGTGGAAGTTAAATCCAGTTCTACCTGCCTAAACTTGTAACCAACAGCTGCAGAAACATCCATTCAGCATCAGGCCATCTGTTAAGAGCATGTAGAGATCAGTGTGCCAACAATTCATTATTAATGCAGTCATTTACATCACCACTGATGAACACAACAGATGACTGCTAGCGCTAATTAAGAAGATTACAATTCAGAAACGCGTCCTCATGTGATAATCATCATTAACACCCTCATAGAATCACCAGAATGATTGTAATCCTTAAAATGCAACATTAATATTTGAACATCCAGTTCTGCTGTGTTGCTGAACACACACACAAAAAAGAATATACTTTGAAGAATGATTGGCCCCATTGATTTCCATAGTATTTTTCCCCATACTACTGTAGTCAGTGGGGCCCATCAACTGTTTGGTTACCCATTTTCTTCAAAATATCTTCTTTTATGTTCAACAAAAGAAAGAAATTAATATTCATACAAAATGTTTTGGGGTTAACTATCTCTTTAAAAGTTGCGCTACTTAAGGGGTCAAAAACCTGCAGGTTGCGCAAACTATCTCCAATCAAGTTTAACATTACATTACGCTAAATCACAATTGTAAATAACAATACGCTAAATTTAAATTATGCAGATGTTCTGTGATTTTTTTTAAATGAAGTCCCTGTTTTATGCACCTCCTTTATATGCAAATTCAGCCCGTTATAGACTGTGCTTCAAGAATTGTAATGTGCAAATTGCGTTCAAGACAGATTTTGACTTCTACAGCTACATGTTCTCCAGTATAGTGAGTATGTAAAGTGCACTCTCTGTGCACATATCAGAAAGGCATATATTTCCAGCACTAGCATGTTCATGTTAACAGAACAGATCTGTTCTCTTTTAACACTGGGTGGTTTTGTGAGGAGCGTCCCGCTGGGTTGCGTGTCTATGCTGGCTCCACAAGCCACTTCAGCTATGCAGCCTGGGCGAGATGATCCAGGCAGCGTGCCAGGCGAGGGTGGTTCAGGCCTTGGCACAGGATGCACTTCCACAACAACGACGGGAAGAGATGATTAGCAGCCACTAAACGCACAGACCATGCAGTCACTCAGCTCGGCCAAGAACATTCACACACGTTCTCACTCTTTCCAATGATCTTTCTCTTTTAGGCCGGAGAAAAAAGTGCCAAATATGACAAGACAACAGTTGTCTTTGGTTCCCAGGGCTATGCTGGACTATGCAGTGCATGGTTGGCTGTTTTTCCCTCTTACCTTGTGCGAGTGTGAAGAAAATGTCGAGAAATTGATTGGGATTCTTATTCAGAGCTGAATATGTTAATGGTTCATGAATGTTTACATTCTTATGAACTAGCTATTTTTCCTTTTTCAGAGCAATTCAGATGACTCACAGGCAAACTTGTTGGTCTAAATCGACTCACTCACTCACTGAATCAGCTGTTAACATGCGATTCAATCCCAAACTGACCCGCAAGTCATAACTTATGGTCATATCTATGTTGTACTTAAGACTTGAGAGTCTTAAATCAGTGCAATTGGAACCTGATTCAATTTCTTGTGATACTGGGACGGTAACATCTTTGTGAAACTTTGAAATATCGTTGAACCGTCTTTTTTATGTAATCGACAAAAATAAACTAAAGGACACAGCTGATTTTCATGAAAGTCTGACTGGCCATTTAGAAAGATAGTGGTCTAGTTTCCCAATAATGAGGTTTATTTTTTCAACCTTAGCAATCCCTCTTTAGCATTTGAACAGCTGATCGATTCCAAACGGGGATGCAGTGTTACTGCTGCATATGAAATCAATAGCGATCCCTATTCCTCTGGCAAGGCAAGGCAAATAAAGAGGAAACTACATGTTATGCTTAGCCTTTGAAAGGTACTTGATTATGTTTACCAAACTGACACTGAAAAAGATTGAGCGCCACCATCTGGTGATGGCCATGCTCAGTTCCGTATGTTATAGATCACATCTATAGATTT
Source organism: Pimephales promelas (assembly GCF_988280905.1). Classification (NCBI taxonomy): domain Eukaryota; kingdom Metazoa; phylum Chordata; class Actinopteri; order Cypriniformes; family Leuciscidae; genus Pimephales; species Pimephales promelas. The sequence continues at coordinate 23,596,261 of NC_142775.1, read as the reverse complement.
GTCAATCGATTACAAACTGTGATCAAATTAATTTCATGATATGCTACTTAATGATGCACCGATGTGAAAATTGTGGCCGATACGATAACCGATATTAATATTGCTGTTAAGGACGATACCGATATGATTAGGGCTGCACGATATTGGTAAATTTTCTTTTTTTTTGTGATATATATTGCGATATAAAAACAATTTCACCGGATGGCTTGAATAGCTCTACTTGGAAAGAATGAATCATTCTAGAATGACTGGGGTGGTTTTGTCATGGAGTAAATACGCATAGAAACTAATATTAATAGAATGCTAACTAATGTAGTTAACTAGACTTCAATAAATGGAATCTTATTGTAAAGGGTTTTCAATTTATGTCTCTTGAGTTCAGTGTTGGACAGATCAGTTGTTTTTAACCATTCATTAAAGTAAATCGGTTCAAAGGAGTCATTAGTTCGCGAATTGGACGTGTCATTAACGGACCACCACGGCACACGTTGTGTGATTATCCAGGGCCAGGCAGAGAACATCACACAAGATTTGTCTCAACACAGAAAACATTTCATCACAAGATCGATTTTTTTTTGTTGTGTTTATTGAAATTGTGTGTTATGTCATTTGAATGTGTGGAAAGCTTTTCAGAGAAGATAAGGCAACGTTATTAGCACAATTGACAACCAGTGACAAACTTCGGTCTTCCGACCTTTTACTATTGTGAATTCTCACAGATATTCAGTCAGCTCAATTCATTAATATGCACAAGGTTGGAAGACAAGTTTAGTTGTGCATTAATTGTGCAAGTTGTGCATTAATATGCACGTTGGAAGACAAGTTGCAAGACAGTTTAGCGCGCGACTGGGGTTTTTTTTTTTACTCTCTCTGCTCATTCTCTCAGTTAAACAAGCGCAGCAGTCAGTCATCTATTTCACTCACCGGTCAAATAAGCGGCTTTGGCAGGGGTAAGAATATGCCTTAGTAAGGCTGACAGAAAACAGCGTGCAAGTTCCAGTCTTCTTGCACTTGATTTTTAAACTAACAGGACTTGCGCTCGTAAGGTATGCACTCCTGCTAAAACATCCCTACACATACGTCAAATATAGAGGAATGATTATCGGCCTGTTGACATCGGCCCCATTTTGACATCGGAATGATACCGTTGTGTAAAAAATGTACCATATCAGCCGATATTATATCGGTAGCGATATATATTATGCACCACTAATGCTAATGAATTAAATAAATCACAATAAATTGAAAATATCTCTACAAAAGCCCCCATATCAAGATAATTTAATATTAAAATACAAAGAATATAATTTATCACACCATACATAAAAAAAAAAAAAAAATCTATCTTTTTAATTTGGCAGGACATTGTAGTCTTCTGTTCCTCTGCAACTAAATTGCAATTTTATGTTTCAACCACAGATGTCAATAGAGGGCCCAGAATTACGTACTGCACCTTTAAGACTTTACATGGCAGTCAAACGCACTAATATTACAAGATAACTTTTTATATTTTCAATAGCACTTACTCTAATTATCACTAAAAATTATTAAGTGTTTTTTTTTTAAAAAAAAATCAATGTATTGTTAATTTTATTTCCATATTATTGAACACATCTACCACTGGTCTACGGTCCAATCATTCACACTTAATCTGCATTCAATTTTGGTGATGTGCAGACAAACAGTCTTTGCTCAATCATTCACACTACAGGGTCTCGCTATTCTTTTCAATGTCTCTCACTGAAGAAAAGTAGTGTGTTTAATTAAAAACAATTAAGACCGATAGATATGTGTTTTTTTTCAGCCCCTTCCAGCATCAGGGGGCATTATAAATTGCATACATTTTTTTTTTTTTTTACATTTTTTGGGATAAGCAATTGAAATCCTTGTGACTAAACATAAATTACAACCATTTTCTCAGTTTTTAATAAAAAAAAAATGACAGAGTCATTATTTTCCTTCTTATCCATAGGTGTTCACTTAATTCTTTATAAAACTTCCAATGAATTAAAGCTCATCAAATTACAATCTTCACCACAATTAGGACATCTAAATGCTGTCTCAGATCAGTGCTAAAGGCTTTTAAGTTATGTGGCTTTTTTCCAGATTCGCCCCACCATTCCTCTTTGTACAGTACAATGCAGCACTTAAACAACTTGAGCTCCGCCAACAAAGAATCAGTTCTTTACTGATTGTGCAAGTACTTACGGGTGGGATATCTGATTGAGGCTTACATGTGTGTTACTCCAATACACAATAGCATCTCATTTGATTGTGTTTGCATTAGTTGCATGTTCACTGTACTGCTGGTTAGCCTCTGTTCTTGTCAGATGCAATCTACCAACCTTATCACATGATACAGTGCTTTAGAGGTCACTTCTTGTATTTCCTATTGTGCACAATACAATAGATTAATTGTCATTAAATATCAGAATGTGCAAAGGATGGTGGTTGATTACGAACAATGAGCTAAGCTAGCTAATCCTTTAGTTGAAAGCGATCATTCAGAGAGTTACAGATATACAGTACAAGCTACATATCTATCTAGGTTGTTACTTTCAAGCAACTTCCTTTTTTTGTAGTGTTGTTGTACACAAAGTATTTGTGTAATGATAATTTTTTTATATATATTTGATGTACTTGGCTTGGCTACTAAATTGGTATACTTACAGGACATGCTCCTTTTTATCAATTGTAATGAATCTAATTTCAGATTCTAAAAGTGCTATTTAAACTCTAAACACTGGAATCCAATCCACATATTCCTATACATGTTCATAATGTATTATGAATAAAACTATTATGAACCCAGTTACTATATTTAGAACCAATAATGTCAACGGAGCTACCATGAGTATAATTTCAGGTTTTACCTTGAAGCCATACATGTATCTAAAAAGAAATCTGACATACTGTATAGGCCTACAGCTGATTTTTACCAAAAAAAAAACACAAACATACTCATCACAGCACTGCATATGTACACAATGTTATTTTGAATCAATTTGAGAAAAAAAAAAAATACAAAAAGATTCAGGCGTTTACATGCTTTTCTTGACCACCCCTTTCAGTCCATTCGAAATTTCATTTGGATTGAGCTTATCTGCTCGAAAGAATACATGAAGCAAGGCATCAATCTAAATAGTAACAGAATGTTTGGGTGCATGTAAACGTAAAGTTATTGATAAGATACATTTTCAGGTTTGAATTCATTTATTTTCAATGAATTGTAGTTTCATTGTGTATGTAAGCTGAGTGATTCGGATGTTGCTCTGATTCACATTACAAACCAATGAAGCCAGTTCAAAAGGAACCAAGGGATCCATTCGGGAAACAGACAATAGCCAACAAAAAAATATTGGCTTGGAACAATACCTTATTAGTTGAATAAATGTTAAAGTATACAATCTACTCAACTATCTTGCAAAGCTGCAAATCTTTAAAGTTTGTATTCTTCCAATTCAGCTAAGAAGCCACGTTGTGACATTGATCTTGTATTAGTTACACATCTTCACACTAGAACTCAAAATATTTGCAGGTCAGATCACCAAAATGGACAAATCCCAAACTTCTTCGCATGAGCGTTTCCAGTCTCCAGTATTTTCAAGCATGTGATGTGAATGCACAAAAAGTATAGTGACATGCCTTAACATGCCTAAAATACAAATTATATATAGGCCTAAGTAAATTAATAATTTCTAGTCATTATTGCTCTGTTATTTTATAATTTTGATAATGTTTAACATTTTTGATGCATGTCATCGGCAGCTTAACGCTTCATCATGGTGAACAGGTTTTCATTATGATGTGGGTAATGCAATAAAACTCCACCTTTTGCCACAGCCTATTCCAACTGTGTTCTCAGAAATGGAAATGTCTGCATCAGACAAAATAGCATGTCATCCTGCAGTTGACACCAATCTAGTCTATCCACATAGCTAATAAAGACGACTCACATCCCTATAGTTTGTTTTCTATCCCTGCTTCAGTGGGTAGATGCGCTGTTGTTATCCTGTTACTTCAACTCAATGCTTTTCTGTAACTTAATACAGTGAGTCAGATTATGTGGCTACAGGTTCACTTTTTCTGCTATCGATTAGCCAGTAGGCTTTCAGTCTGGTTTGCATCTGTTGTAAAACCATAGGTCGCGGAGAGCAAAAATAGAAGCACAAGCTCTTGTTTTCCTCATGTGTATGTGTGCTCTTGCGTGTATGGATTACTGCGCTCGCTGAGTTCTGCTCTGTCTCTCGCTGAAGGAATCTGCTGCTCGGGCAGTTTGCGCTCCCGTGAGTGAACTGATTGAATGATTAGTGACAGTCGACTCATGCTGGAGGAATTATTCTCTGATAGAACAGCTAGAGTTGGAGCTTAGGGAGATTAGCACGCATTTACTGAGGATGCGCTATGTTGTTGTGGATGTGTGTTTTAGCCGTCATATTGAATAGTGTGGCGTGGTGTTGTCATTGATACTGACGTTTGGTGTCAGTGGCTACAATGGTGCTTCTGTAAAGCAGTCATCATTTCATCAAACATGATTGTTCGCTTTTAATTTGGTTTTTACACATTTCACACACATCTGTGAATAAAATCCAACTCTCGAATATTAAAGGGTTTAGTAGGCCTACTACAATTTAAAGATTAAAAATTCAGTCATAATTTACTCATCCTCAAGTTGTTTCAAACCTGAATGAGTTTCTTTCTTCTGCTGAACACAAAGGAAGATATTTTGAAGAATTTCAGTAACAAAACACCCCATTGACTTCCATAGTAGAAAAAAAAAAATTACTAAGTCAATGGGGTAGCCTACATCAACTGCTTAGATGCAGACATTCTTCCAAATATCTTCTTTGTGTTCAACAGAAGTAAAAAACTGACAGGTTTAAAATAACTTGAAGATGAGTAAATGATGACAGAATATTAATTTTTAAGTTAACCTTTCCTTTAAGCTTGTGCCATAATGTTGATTTATCAATACAAAAACATGGTGACAGTGGATGAGGCATTTACAGTGGAAGTGAATGTGGAGAAAATTTAGTTTAAATTCAAGATAAAATGTTAAAAATGCACTTTAATTCTGTTAAAACTTCTGTATTATTTATTAGAGATAAATTATTGACATTGGTTTCAAAGTGAAAAAAAATATGTTTATACATTATTGTTTATGTTTTACATACCATTCACCTCCATTTTTATTTCCTCACTTTATCCCCATTTTTTTTTTTTTGCCACAAATGCAGCAGAATTTGTACTGAACTCAGAATATTCCTTAACCTGACAATTCTCCTTGTAAAACACAAAAGGTAAGTACACAACTTTTGTTCATTTAAAATGTGGCGTCGAGTCCTATTCTGTTTGTTTCTGTACATCAACATTGAGCAGGGGGTCAGGAAAAGCGTAATCTCTTTCCGACAAATGTTAGCAAAGCCAAATCATGTGACCTTAATGCATGCATGAAGATCTTTCCATAGTGTTTCTGTAATGTTTCTCGTATGTCAAGAAACAGGATTTCTGCTGGGTGGAAAATGCATAATCTCTCTATGAAAAGAGCGCGTGGGCTGCTGGAAGCACAGCATGGATAATAGATGACTCTCATAGCAGCAGAATTTAGATGCAATGTGTTAGGTCACGCCGACCCTCCCCATTTCAACAGAAAGCTGCGGTCAGCACCTCTGATCCGTGATGAAAGAAACACCAAAACCTGAATAAACACTCACAATTGTGCACCTTCTATTCTATTGTTCTGTTAAATAAGCTTATTTACAGCATTCTGGATTGTGGACAGATCATACATATTCAAAATTGTTAGCACTGAAGTGTTTCCATTTGAGCTTGAAGACAAAAACATGGCTTCATTTTACTAGATCAAAAACAACAAAATGTCCAATGATGAACATTTGAAGTGTCAAGATCAGGTTTGAGTGTGAATTCTTTTGAGGACGTCTGCTGCAAGAATGTTTTATATCTGCTGCTTTAAACAGTCTTGACTTCAATAAGGAACATTTTAGTTTTAACCATGACTACAGTGACCCCCACATCAATACTGACTGTTCTTTTGCACCAGACACTGTGGGCCACCTGAATGATGCACTGTGTTTGATCTAAACCTAAAGAGGCACGCAAAAAATAAAGGCCTGTAATGAATAATTCATCAAGCTCCTGACAACATCACGCATGGATGAGTAAGACACATTCTGCATGCTCCCAAGGATATGAATATCAACTCCTTAAATAAGATGAAGTAAAAATAGATATGCCACCACATCTTTGAAGCTCAGCATGTTTTTTTTGTTTTGTTTTTGTTTTTTTGTATTTTGCTGCAGTTTGATAATAAAACGTCTCTCTCTTTTTTTGACATGAATTTATGAGTATTTAATTACAAATATTTTAGAGTGTGATGGAGATGGAGCATTTGTTTTTTCTCAAATCATAGCTTTTTAAAGTAACATGGGCACAATTTAGATGGTGCCATTTGGCTTGTGACATGGGGCCCATTCTTCATGCATGGATTACTCAGTTATCTGGATTTGTTGACGAATAAAAACCCTTGCAAATACTAGAAATCTAGAAATAATGGAAATAATTTCATACCATACACATTTCATTTATCTGTTATTACTTTTATTACATTTTGGTCGCTGGCTGTTTCCTTATAAAGGTCCAGAAAGTTTTTCATCGGGTGTGTTGTTCTTTTTTGATATGATGTCATTTCACCAGCCCTTCGCCTTCTCCTCACACACCTCCAAAGCCCCCACCATTCCTCCCTCATCTCTTCTGTTTTGGTGCGAGGTTGCGCCTCACGTAGATGTACTGTCCGTTTCATTATCATGGACTTTTAGTTTGTTTTCATCAATCACGTGTTCATTTGTTTGATTAACCCGCCACTCTTTAGTTACCATGGTTACTGATATGATTAGTTATTTTTTTCAGCCGTGTATCATTAATTAACCTTGTTTGTACTTATGTTCCTTTGGTTTCTCAGTTCTTTGTTGGTTGTTGCTTGTGTTGGACACACTTTTACACATGGTTTATTAGTCTCTGTGGATTTCATCATTAATGACTTTGTTTCTGGAACTTTCTAAATGTGACTATGTATCTAGGAGGGAGCTATGTATAACCAGGCCAGCAGAAAAGTCTGTTCTCTTGTCTGATCTGTTTTACAAAATACTTATATATATATATATACCTATATTAAAGACAAATACCACAGAAAAAAACAAACAATTAAAACATTGAATCAAATAATATTTTTAAATCAAAGACCCTATTGTGTCTTTAAATATTGACCTTTTTTTCACCATTTGCTGCTGAATGGACCAGATTATATCAGCATAAATGCTGCTTCAGGCTAGTTTATGCTTATTTTGTAAGTCAAGGTGGTGTACCCATAGCATAGTTCTGAGAAACAATGTTGTAAATGTTAAGATGGAAGCATGAACTTATGCTGATACACAGCATGTGATGCGAAAAGATTAATGATCCACCATCATCGGCATCCATATGTGAGTCTCACATGTCACACTGTTAATGGCTGTTGATTATACACTTCACAACTCTATTAATCTTTGTGAGCCACAGTGACCTACATGTCACATCAGAGTGATTACAAAAGCAAGGGGGACACAGAGAAGGATGCCATTTTCCACCCACCCTTCATATTTATGGAAACAGTGTTGAAGCTGTTGATCAGAGCTATTTTTGTCATCTCAGACCTCATGCTGAAATAAAGGAAATGTGCACGATTAACATTGAGCCCAGCGATACTTTCATATACAGACAATTTGCAGAAATATTTAATGTAAAATCTTGCCACTTTTGATGAATTGAATGCATCCTTACTGAATAAAATGTTTAAAGTCATATGACTCCAAACTTTAGAACCTTTTAATAAATCTTACGGCAAAATATACAGTAAGACTATAATTTTCAACTCTTTCAATTTTGACTCTATTATTTCAACTTCATTATTTATTTGGAAAGTAGCCATATAATAATTGTGATAATGTACAGTTAGCTGGTCCTTATCTCAAAATAAACCCATTTACTTTAGGGTGATACAAGACTTTTCCAATTCACATTGGGGTCCTAATCACCCTGTCAAGAGTTTATTTTGCAGTAATCACTTACTGAAAGCACATTACCGCTTATAGTTCCTGAGTATTCACTGTACTGAATTACAGTTTTTTTATTATTTCTCATGGAATTCAAGGCTTGGTCACACGAATGGTATAATCACATAATATTTGGTCTTTAGTGGGTCACTGACACAGATTTTGAGATTGTACAGTGCCGCTGGCTGACCCACTGCTGTAAGTCCTGCTACATGTAGTTCAGATTGTATTAAATATGGTTCATATCACGTGACCAGAAACCCCAGTCCCATCCCCCCTCAGCCCGGCAGGACTAAGCCATTGTGTAGTTAACCACATTTCATCCAGGAGCTTACAGCTATGGGTGAGAGGGCAGCTGTTTCACTAACTGAAGAAGTGAGGAAAGCAAACACTTGTGAAAAACACAAACAAAACACAAAGCTGGTGTTTGATTCTTGGACGCAGACACATGACTGCTTGTTGGGCTGACGCAGAAAATCAAGCTTTGCTGATTACACATGAGATACTCCCCCCTCCCTCTCTCCCTCTTTCTCCATCTCTCTCTCTCTCTCTCTCTCTCTCTCTCTCTCTCTCTCTCTCTCTCTCTCTCTCTCTCTCTCTCTCTCTCTCTCTCTTTCTCGCTCTCTCTCAAACACACACACACACACACACACACACACACACTCCCTCCATCCTGCTCTCTCACACATACGCCAGAAGTCACGCTAATTATCCTACACTCCCATGCACATACTAACCCTACACCTGGAATGTCCACGCACACAAACCATAAAGATTTTGCATTTGAAATACAACTTCAGAGGAGAGTTCACCCTAGCCTCCAAATGACTTTCTACTGTAACATTGAAAATTTTCCTTTTTTTTTGGTTTTATTTTTGTTTTATTTTTGTCTATAGAATGAAATAAATCGGCTCCAGTGTGGTTTTGGGCCCCATTGACTTCCACTGAAATGATGAAAACATTCTTTAAAATGTTTTATTTGTGTTCTGCTATAAAGAAAGAAAGGTCACACACTATTAAAAAGGTTAACTGGGTTTTTATATGTAGGGTTCTTGACTCAATTTTAAAAAGCCTTTTATGCCAAAAAGGACCTGAGGCAATCTTAAAATGATTGCATAATTCTTTCATGTTTAACGGTTATTTCAGTTTTTTTTTCCTATAGAGATAAAGTATGTTGATGAGTTGTTTTGATTAAAAAAATGTTTGTCCAAGTTATATTTATGAAGTGCCTAAAATAACCTTTTCTTAAGAGTGCAGGTCTGGAATGAGGAGGAAGGTTGAGAGAATTTTCATTTTTGGGTGAACTATCATTTGCTGTTCACACTTTGGCAGATTTGGGTCGATTAAAACAAACCCTGGTGTGAACCCTGGAATGAACCCCCAGTTCATTAAGGCTATATCCACATCAATCCAGATATATTTGAAAAAGGCATTTTCTTTTAAAAACGCTCTCCGTCCACACAAGCGTTTTTAGGGATTTCAGGAGTTTTCTGACATTTCAGTGTGGATGAGAAACTTCTAAATTCACCTTATGGCGCATGCGTGAAACCTCATAAAAGCTCATTGAGATGATACAGATGAACAAAATTAAATAATAAAATTATCGTGCAATTCTTCAAACAGGATAATTTTATTTAGCAAAACAACTCACCATCACTGATGGGTTCAGGTCGCACTCAGTCACCATATGTTTGGTCTAAAACGCAACTGCTCTCCTGTATTGCTGCGGGACAGCAAATGTGAGTACATTTTGTGTCATCTGTGCAGGACTGTGATATGAAGAGTGTGTAACATATTTTAGTAACAGCGTAAAAGTAAATAACACATAACAGGCACAATACAGGTATATGAATATCTATTGGTACAACATGGATCACATGACTAAACTTACGTCATCGTAAGTTACGCCTCAAGGTTGTGCGTGTCGTGGCTTTACAAATGCTTTGCTGCATACCTCGATTGTAACGAGTGGTTCTTTCAGTCAAAATTGCTCTTCTATCAGCTTGAATCAGTCGGCCCATTCTCCTCTGACCTCTAGCATCAACAAAGCATTTCCGCCCACAGGACTGCCGCATACTGGATGTTTTTCCCTTGTCACACCAAACTCTAGAACTGATTGTGAAATACTCAGACCGGCCCGTCTGGCACCAACAACCATGCCACGCTCAAAATTGCTTAAATCACCTTTCTTTCCCATTCTGACATTCAGTTTGGAGTTCAGGAGATTGTCTTGACCAGGACCACACCCCTAAATACATTGAAGCAACTGCCATGTGATTTGTTAATTAGATAATTGGATTATTATTATTATTATTATTATTAGTATCATAACAATTTAAGTGAAAGGTTTGATTGAAAAAATATTTTCAAATGTCTTTGTATCGCTTTTGCTTTAATGGCAGCAGCACTGAATCTGCAGGAACTCCACAAGTTTGCATCAAACCTGATGTTCTCCATGATTCGAAAAGATCCAGAGCATCTTAGGCTTCATTGGAAAAAAGAAGATCTGACCACCTGTACAAAGAAATTCACATGATCATGGTCACAAATTTGATTGATCGATAGGTGACCTTGAAGTGCCTAATGCAGAATCTATATAGCCAATTGATAGTTCATCATAACTTTGTTCTACTATTGTAATGGCAAAAGTTTCTGTTCTTTTCCAGGGTTACAAATAAATTTTGAATATTGTAATAAATCTGTGTATGTGTGTCTAGATAGATAGATAGATAGATAGATATATCTTTGATCCTGTGGTGCCAGCCTTTATGTGTGGTTACATGAAGTAAAAAGGCACATAAAAGAAAGGTTTATAATGGCACATGGCTTCAGAGCTTTTCATCCCCCCAAACACACAGTTCAATCAGAGGACATCAGTATTTATAGCAACAGATGAACCACAATTTAAAGATAGAGCCATCTTAAACAACATTTGATGATTATATATCGTCTTTCATTATATTAGTCACAAAGTGGCTTCTTTATAAATTCAGATATCAAAAGGTATCACAGGATGCCAACAATGAGTATTTGTAGACTGCTGTTACCAAACAAAGAGGAGCTATACTTTCTCATATCCACTTTTATACGTTATATAAAAAGTGTACAAGCTTGTTCTTTCCTAACGGCATGCCTTTCCACCAATATCCCTTGGCCTCATCTTTTATATAATCTGGTCAAAGTCTTACAAAGAGTTGCATCATGTATTACATCATCAGGCATCAATAGGGGGTCTTACGTTCTGAATTATCTCGCATTAGATGGAGCTATATGCGCTGCCAAGAAACTCTCATTAAGGTGGTGGTGGAAAGTACCTCATTACACAAATCTAGCATCAGGTTTGTCGTTTCACTTCTAAAGGGTGAAGCAAGGGTTTTAGTTATAGAGATGACTCTAGCGTAGCTTTACTCACAAAAACCTCATTAAGATGAAGTGCTGTGCTCCAATGGAGAAGATCTCTTCTTGAAAGGGAATAACATAGCCATCTTATGATAATTCATCATTATACATTTAATTGAATGAATTTGATCAATTAGTCACTGTTGTCATATTCTGTTTAGTATATCTGGTTAAATTAACATCTGTGTATGTATCTCTCTTTTTTGCCGTGTTTGTTTAAATATGTGCAGACAGTCAGAAGATGATGGGCTCCCCCTACTGAGTATTAGTTCCTCCCTACTAAACATCATTTTTCCTCGTCTATCTAAACATCTCAGAAGGAGTCACAGTTGACATCAACTCACTGTTGGTATTAAAAAGGGACAACATATAACTTTATTTCTTCTGTGGAACTCAAAAGGAGCAGTTAGCAGAATGAGTCTCAGTTACAATTTACTTTCAATGTATGGGGGTGGGGGGGGGGGGGGGGGAATTAAATGCAAGTGCCTAAATGGCTGTGGCTATAGCCTACTTGACATTTTGCCAAGCATCTCATTTTTAATGTATGGAAGGACATGATGACATGAATTTAAATTTTTTAATGTTCACTGATGAAGAAATATGACATGAAATAAACTATCAAGTTTTGTTGTATAATTCTAAGCAGTTTGGACATTTATTTAACTATTACTGTCTGTGGCCGTTAATGTCTAAAATAATCAAAACACTAAGAGAAGCTACCATGTGACATGAATGGGGATATAAGGTAGCCTTATAGAGAAGCTTTTGCTGCCATCTGGTGGCAAATTTTTGTTGCACTACTGCATTTTTCTGCTGTTTCTCAGGAACAGTTCGTCCCAAAATTCCAGTAGCACCTCAATGCAGAACATGAGATCCACGGGGAGGAGTCGGATCACGATCCAAGGGGTGGAGATGGGTAGGATTAGGGTTGGGTTTAGGGATTAGGGTGGGTTTAGGGATCAGGGGGCGGAGTTGGTTAGGTTTAGGTGTATGTAAGGTGGGAGGAGTTGGATCTGGATCCGACTCCTCCCCATGGATTTCATGTTCCGCAGTGAGGACCATCTCCAAAATTCACATAATAATTTACGAGGCACACCAAATCTCAGGGATTTTAAATAGGATACAACATTTTTCATTGCCTCTTTTACAAAAGTTTCGAACAAAAGGAAATAATGGTTAAAACATTCTGTTCAAGTTTGTTGAGAGCAGCCCAAGTGAGCAGCAAATAGAAAGCATAGCTAATATGCTTATATGTTTTGAAGTGAAAAAACATAAATCGGATCAGAGTTTTTTGCTTCTTCTTCTTCTTCTTCTTCTTCTTCTTCTTCTTCTTCTTCTTCTTCTTCTTCTTCTTCTTCAATTCTGAAAACAGTTTCTTGCATATAATCTTATCAGTCTGGACCTGCTGACACATCTCCTTTTGGTTTCCATTTAAACTATTGGTTCTTATACATTTTTTTGACATATTATTGCTATGGCTTAGCCAAACATTACTTGAATTTTATGTTTTCATGTTTAGGCTTTATTAAACTACTAATAAATTACATAGCCTATACATAACTTATTATTGTCATTAGTTTTGACATTTTAAATGAAAATGAGTATGTAGTTTTAGATTTATTTCTTATAGTCTATTATTTTATTTCTGCTAGAAACATTTCCATTAACAATAAAGTGTCTTTTAAACACTAGAGGGCGGCATGTTGACATTAACACTATATTTCAGTGACTATGCTGGTTTTTAAAAAAAAAAAAAAAAAAAAAAAAACAACAACAACCATTTTTCAGAATTTTGATGTATTGCCTAGTGACAGACCGAGCATACAATAACATGTCATGAATGTAATTTAAATGCACATCAGTAAGTTTGACTAACACAGTCTCATCCCAGAGACTGCGCTGGTTTGACCGTGTGTATTTGATTGTTTTTTAGAACAGTTTTTTTTTTTCTCATAAAAAAGTCGATGGCTAAATACAAGCCACTTCCTGTCTTTTGGCCCAGTCTGAGCATTTCACGGTATGTTAACAGCTGCAGGGTATTGGACAGGCCAAAATTGGTCTACAAGTGAAACATTAAGTAAGCACTTAGACATGTTTGCAGTTTTACACAGATCATGGTCACTGTGTGTGCTTAAGATTTAATAATCCACAAGGGTCAATCAAAAGTTATCAAATTCACACGGTGCACAATGTCTCCTTAATATAAATGTTTAGTTAAGCAACTCCTACCCGGCTGCTTCAAGTATTAGTTATGTCATCTACTAATTTGAAAGGGGTGCATGTTGTCAGTAGATCTTCCAAAAGAAGAGAGTCATAGCTGTGGAAATAAATATTTATATAAATGCAGGTGACATTATTAATTTTGAGTGTTCATTTGTACCAAAAATGTAACCAATTAAGAATCCATAAAAATGTATGTTAACATGATTTTATTTTATTTTATATTTTGTGACCACTTTTTGTGCCAGCTATTAATTATTGCTCAACAAAAATTTTTTTAACGGTATTTATAACAAAGCAGCTTGTATAATAATATCTCAGCACAAGGGCAATTGTGCAACAGTTTTCAACATTTAGGGCAGAAATATATAAGCATTAAAGAGGTTTCTAATTCTGTCTGGGTGACTTGCACTTGTGAACTTGACTAAATGTTGGCCAAGGCCTGTAATGTGATCTGGTAATACTTCAGGTTTAAACAATCTCTAATTGCCGACTAATAGTCCTGATCCCATTATACTCTTAGAAAAGCACAGGTGTGCTTCAGTAGAGATGGCTTCAGGTCACTAAATTACCATTCTGAGTGCCTTTTAATGGAAGCAGATGTTAGAGGTAAAGAGTGACAGCAATTTCTGCAGGAAACCATGCACTTGACAAAATCACCTCAGATACTGTATAGTAATAAACACTGGCCTTTACTTAAACCCTGCACAAAAGGAGCACATTTTTTTTTAAGAGAACAAGTGCAAATTAGTATTTTTTGTTCTCTCTTTTTCTTCTGTTTTAAAAAGGCCTCAGATGTTCACAAGACCGAGCAGTACACATAAGAATGCTATAAATGAATACCCCTCTATGTTACATTTGAAACTATTGGTGACATTTACCATTCGTAACAAAAAAAAAAAAACAAACAAACAAAAAAAAAAAAACAGAATTGTGTATATAGAAAACAATCAGACAGATATTTTCCTCCTCCTCGTTAAGTGGTGAAGCTTTCAAAGCTTTTCAAATCTTGGCTTGGGCACATCTAAGCCTGGAATTATTCATCATAGGCGGATGCCACAGTACCACTGTATAATGCCACGGTATCCCCCACCTCACTGGCACTCCACTGATAACACACACACAAGACCACTATGGACCTTGGATTGTTGGCATGTTGGTATTTTCTTTTTCTACTTTCACAGGCCGAAAACCGTCTAATCCAGTTCTTACAGTTCCCAAGCCACAAGCCAACAGCTTACTCCAATATCCACTTCATAAATCACTCTGCACAATCACACAAAGAAATAAAATTGCAGTTGTAATATCCATTCAGTATTTTTAAATAAATTCTCATCTTTAATAAATAACACACACACACACACACACAGAATTATTATACAGTTCTGCCATCTTTGAAATATCGAGCGCAGAATACTCATAAATAACTGCAACGTGTCAGAACTCAAATGAAAATTCCAGAATCCACATTGTTTGCACGATTTAACCGAACGGCCAACAACACTCATCGTGCTTTGTTACTATATCAATGAGAGCCTGGCTGGAATTCATGCGAGTGCGATTTTTAGGACCACTCTGAGTCCAACTGTTGACACGATCCTACTATCAAAAAAGAAAGGAGGTAAAAATAAGGTTGACATTGAACAATGCAATTGTTTATGCAAAAACTAAACAGTAGCTTGAAACCCTAAAATGAAGGATTGTTGCCAACCCAAACTTACTAAACCTCCTGAGCTACTACAATAGTCCCAATCTCAAACACAAAGGCTGCTGGGATCCGTCATATAAACAGTCACCAGACATCCTGCACTGTTAAAAAAAAAGAAGGTAAAATTGGTATACAACTGTGTTACTGATGAGAAATGATTAGATGTAATCATAATGTACACAACACAAATGAAGACAATTATTGCATGACTCGGTCAGTCTTGCACCTGCAGATATGGCTTAGGATATGTTTACACGACAACGATGTACTAAAAACGGAAAGGTTTTTCCTTTGCGTTTTTTTTTTTTTTTTTTTGCATGCGGACGAAAGCGTTGTCAAAGCGCTTCCTGTTCACACGGCTCTGTGAAAACAAATAAAAGACTGTATTGTGCATGCCAGGACAGTAGTTGGCGATGTCACTTTGTAAAGAAACACTACGCATCTTTATACTGAACACGTAATACGCGTGAGGTCACCGTTTCCACAAATTTGCACTTTTTGATGTTTTCATGGAGATGATAATGGTATCGTTTTCAAAAACCTGCACTTTGAAACCTGTTTTCAAAAGTTTGCGTTTTTTTAGGACCCAAAACACCGTTGTTGTGTAAATGAATGCCCAAAACGCTTTTATTATTATTATTATTATTATTATTATTTAATGTTCTTTTTATCTTGCATATTTTATGTACAGTATTTTTTTATATTTTAAATTTTAACTTAATATATTATTTTTAAAATAATTTTAACTAATATTATAAGTTAATATAGCTTGAATTCCGCCTCTACCTATCAAACGTGTCTCTTTTTCTATCTTTATTTGATTAAAAAAAAACCAAAAAACATGGCAATAAATGTTAATTTTAGGGGACTTCAGACATCTCTAAACCTGCAAAAAACAAAACAAAAACAAAACAAAGAAAACCCCTGTTTCAATATAGACTTTCAATGAAACTATGTAACTTCTTAAAGGAGAACTCTAAGTACTCTAAGAACATACTAAGTATGGACCATGTGGACCCTCTGTCTATGTTACTGTCTATAGTGTGGGGCTGTTTTGAGCCTTGTTAGTGGTATAAAAACTATAGTTTTTGGAGATAAAACTCTTTACATTTGATTATCATGAAAACAAATCTCAGAGAACGGTTGACTAGTATTAGGTACCAATGTTTTATTAGACCAAAGGTTCATTTTGCACCAGAGTTCTCCTTTAAGTCAGGCAATGCACTTAAATACATAAACAGTTTATACTGCTCTCTCTCTCTCTCAATAAAAAGAAATCAGGGGGGGGGGGGGGGGGGGGGGGGAGAAGCCAGTACTAGTTTATTCACTTTTTGATGAAGAGGTGCATGTGTGTGTGTGTGTGTGTGTGACTGGATGCGATACTCTGAGTATGAGTATGTCAAGTTCTGCAATAGTTACTGCCCATAATTCATGACTTTATCCACCTTTGGAAGGGAAAAGCTGATTTGGAATCCCAGAACACAGTGGTTTCCTTTATAAATGTCACAAAAGCAATTTGGATGGCAGATAAATTGAGTTCTGACCGATAGTTGGATCCAGAATGATATATCATCATTGTGATGTTTGATGACTCATGATTGGTTTTGGATTTGTTTCATTCAGTAATGTGAAATGTGTCAGAGGCAGAGCTCTTGAGGGTTCCCCGCCAATTTATTCCAAAAGGTGAGGGGTGGCTGACAAACATGTAAGGTCAAATGATTTCGTTTAAAAGTAGCATATCAAGTAAAGCATGACTCATAAAGTAAAACCTTCACTTAATAGACAATCCTCAACTGATATTGTGACATCATTGAATAAAAGTTAGATAAAACAACAATAACGGCCGGGCAATAATCCAACATCTGAATCATGAGATTCCGTTTATAAGTATCACAGAGAACATTTTGTGAGGAATACTGTTAAATCGATTTTTTAATGCTATGCTATGTGCGAGCAAAACATTAGATTCCCAGTATGAGGGGACGGTCTCAGAACACTTTTCAATTTCATTGATGCATGTGTCTT
Organism: Pimephales promelas; assembly: GCF_988280905.1. Lineage (NCBI taxonomy): Eukaryota > Metazoa > Chordata > Actinopteri > Cypriniformes > Leuciscidae > Pimephales > Pimephales promelas. Next base: position 23,578,801 of record NC_142775.1, on the reverse strand, counting down.
ATGTTTTTAAAAGCAGAGATGTGCTCTGTGTGATCAGCCCATGACACTCAGAAGTAAAAAAAAAAAAAAAAAAAAAAGTTGCCAAATTGGACAGACAGGCAACATCCGAAAATGCTCATACTTCTCTATGCAGTATAATAAATAACATGTCCAAATTCACAATAGGCTATTCATAAAACAGCAGGTGAAAATGATCTGGATGACTTATTACTTCTGTCAAGATTCTGAAGTTGCATCCACTTAATGACAAAAAGATGAAAATTAGTTGCTTTACCAGGAAGTCAATCTCAGATTTTAATGTGTGAAAGTAGCTATGGTCCATTTAGAGACACAAAAGAAAAGAGCAAATATAGGGTTCGTTATAAGCATCCAGACAGAGTCATTTCTGTGATTTCTTATTAGGAGTCGATAAATGTTTATGGGAACTACAGAGGGCCAGTTTAACATCATTAGCCTGTGACGGCAGACTCTCGGGTTATGCCTGAGATCAGACTGACATTTCCCTCTGTTACGGTCAAGATTTGAAACTAGTGGATCTAATTTAAAACCTAAACTATGACTTCCACCCAGAATGTCTGAAGCACCTAAAATCTTCCACTGTCTTCTTTTGGGAAACACGGCGCAGGGCGTTTCATATGACCTCAGCAGTAAAACGACATGATGTCACTTGGTTAGATTTAGGACACAATTCACCTCACTGTTTAGCTGTTGCCTTTCCCATGAGCAACCTTATTATACACAATATTAATCGACTGAAGAACAGGCTGATGTTGAACGTGATAAAACAGCAATAATCAAATCCACCGCGTGGAAAGGCAGCTTAGCACATTGTACATTCGTAATGCAATGTGGTTGATTGATTAAAAATGTCTTTTTGTTCTCTGCTGGAATTGCTAACTATAGACTCATTAAACATCCCATGAGTGATTGTTAAACAGATTTCCTGATGCTCTATTTATAGCTGCAGCGCCACATAAACCCGTTTTTCCCACAAGTCCTCTCTCACAGCCACACGGACAGACTGTGAAGGTCTCCGAACACCCCCTACACAGATCTCAGCGGATGAAAACTCAGACGCTCACAGCACTAATCACTAAGTGACCATTCCCAGCAGCCGAAGGAGAGGGTCAAGCACAGGGCAAATGGGCATGGGAAAAATGCAACAATTATATCATTTCCTGCTCTGCTTTCACTATGAAAAAAACTGAGAGCGTTTACTGCTGGGTGGAGCCATTGAGTTGAGTGAGACTTTGGTGTGTGAGGCTTGTGACAGTTATGTTGAAAGTTTTGTCCTCTTCTGCCGAACTACAGAAATAACATTCTGCTGAAGGGTCTCAACCCAACCGCTAATATTCATTTTAAAACATTATACATATTTATTAGTTACATTAGTTTTTATTTTATTTTTTTATTTTAATGTAATTATTTGGTGCCGCAGAAAACATCCTGGATTGCACCAGTGCCCAAATGAAGAGATTCTAGCAACTTGAGACAGTTTTTGAGGTTTTTTCTTTTGTTGTCTTCAAAATTTAGAAGTTTTTTTCTTTTCAGAGTCTTCAAAATTTACTGTCCTCCCGCCTTTGAAACGAAACTTTCATACGTTTAGATGTAATTTTATATAGGCCTATAATTATGTTTACTTAATATAATTTTAAAAAGAAGCATAAACACAACAAGGGGTGTCTGTTTTGTCTGTTTTTGTAACTAACGTTTCTTTACTAGAACCATGGAGTATAAAATTCAATATAAATTCTCGGTATTGCATTGGACTTTACGATCGGCGGAAGTTATCGAGCATCCTTAGACCTTCACTGGAAATACCACTGTGCATAGAGCCCATAGGTTTGGTTTCGGCAGACCTGCCTATGATTTTCAAGACTTTGATTAGCTGCTTCAGTTGTGTTTGATTATTGGACCTAAACTTGCAGGAAGGTAGATTTCAGGTACAACCCTGGTTTAAACAATTGAAGGATTTAATGGAAAAGGCATGTGGAATGTTTGGATAATGAACTCTTGAAAAGAGGGTAATTGGTATCAGGTGTTCTAGTCAGTTCAGGTGTGGTACCCCACCATAAACCTAACTGCATACTATTAATGACCTGCTGTTCAAAAGAAATATGGGCCTCTGAAAAAATGGAGCTGAAAATATGATATTTGGACTGATTTGAGAGTCATTGAATGGTCAGTGAATGGATACACCTTAAAATAATTAGAATTCAAAGAAATACTAGCAGTAGGGATTTGGAGAACCATTTTGATTGTGTTGTTGCCTGAGTTTATTAGCCAACTCTAATTCATTAGCTTAACACCAAAACTAATTGTCAAAATACCTTAGAATTTCTCAGCATATCTGATCAGCATTAATACGAAGTTTCTTGTCAATGATACACAATGTTCCCCCCACTTACTACATATAAGGGCTCACACTCTTCTTTCATCTCTTAAGTTAACAATTTTCTCCCATGGATCAATTTAATGTGTCCTTGGTGAATGAATAAACGTATTAATAAACGTAAGAAAATAAATAAACTTATTGAGCCCAAATATAAAATTTTAACCCAGAAGAGATTTATTCTGACCAAATCAAGACCAGCACTAACTCATCCAAACCTCCAGATCCTCCACCCTGATTTTCATAGAGACCTAAATGAGCTCACACCCACTGTCTTCCGGACTTTTTCCATTGCCCCAGTCATTCTCTGTCTCTTGTCAGTTGGTAATTCACTCACTCATGGATATTCATTTGACAAGTCACAATTCTGAAATGAAGACATTCCAAGCAGATTAACACAGCCAGGACTGCATCTAACGTTGTCTTCTTTTTTTTTTTTTTTAACAAAAACTAGAATTCGATTATACAAAAAAACAAACAAAAAAACAAAAAACAAAAAAACAATTACAAACAATTATATGACAAATTCTGAATAAATTCAAACTCATCTATCCTGACAGGGAAAACCTGTGTACCAGAAAACTAAATCTGACACCCAAAACCCAAGCTCAAAGGTATAGCTGTAAAATCTTGTAATGGCTGACCAGCCTGATTTTTACAGAACAGTATTTTTTTACACCCATAATTCACCTGACTTTTATATCCAATATTTCCATGTTATGTATGTTTGTTACCTATGAGTCAGTGTGTGGAAGGCAGAGTCAGTGAGCTATTTGGATAAGTGTTTGGATACCACTATGAAAGCATTCATTTAATTTGGCATGAACTGAGGTGAAATTACGTCCTCTTATGAGGTGAGAACAGTTGTGACAAGGTACTGATGCCAGACCCATTGTGCTTGCAAACTCAATTATTTCTGTTGCTATGGAACATGGAAGAATCTAACACAGTGTCTGAAAAAAAAAATATATATATATATACTTGGAAAAGAGAGTAAGAAAGTGACTCGTAGTTAATAATTCTGTAAAATAAATAAAATGATGTATATAAAATGGAAAAGATCGCAGTTTGGATTGACCAGTCTGAAGTTGACCACTGTGAATCACATATACATAATAATGCATCAAGGGATTATATTTTTTTATCTTAATAAATAATGGCCACTGCGAGTACACTGTGTGTGTACTCAAGGCCTTCTTTTGTCCCTCATATATGCTTATAAAATCTGTGTCCAATGGGCAAAAAAGTTTCTGTTTCAGAACAGTGTAGCTCTCTAACGATCAGGCTGCACATTATCCTCAAAACGGCTCTTCTCTTTCTCTTCAGTGGGCTAGTTTGAGAGAGGACAAGTGGTTTTTTCTATCCCCTTCCTCCCTTGGCCTTCTTAGTCTTTTCAATGTCACACAAAAGCTGTGATAATCAAGGCTCAATTTCCCTCTCTTTCTCAATGAGTTTGGTCTGAATTTATTACGATGCCAGAGACTTACTCTTTGATGTCATTAAATCCATGAGGGAGTTCATTTTCTCTCAAAGCACTTTATCAAAGCACTTCAGATGCGTCCTCAAGCCTTCTTGTGCAGAAACGCTCTACCAGAGGGCTGTTCACTTCAGATGCAGTGTGTCCTTCCTACGAGCCCTTTAAGTATGAGCTGCCATGGGTATGTCGCACTCAGTCACTTTATAACCCAGAGAAGCAGGAAGGGTCAACGGTTAGATCTCATTCCATCAACCTCTCTACTTTTTTTTTTTAATCTAAAGGTTAAAATGTTTGCGGTTTAAGGCCTTTTTTCACGATTCCCCCCTCCCTGCTCTACTTAAAATTAACAACTAAAATAAAATATCACAAATAAAACGATCTGGGATTTTAAAATTAAATGTATTAATTGTAGAGTTATACACACACTATATATGATAGGCATATTAATTTAGGTTTGCACAAGAACAAGGCTGAAAAACAGGGTTACAAAGGCTTGATTTATGTGGGTGGGTGTAAAACTCAAATTTTCCTTAAACATTTCTTAGAATATTTTGAGAAAACACCTGTAAATAAGATTTGTCTTTGTGTTTGAGCTCAAGTTAAAAAAAAAAAAATAAAAAAATTCTTTGGACTTTCTGAAAACCTCTTTGTTAGGATACCCAAATTGAGCATGGTGTTTCCACATTGAAATGAGGCACAAGCTGGAGTCATCTTACAGTTTGTTCCTCTCACAACAGTAAATGAATCTATATTAACATTAAAAACTTACATCGGTATCTACGGGATGTCATTTGCAATCATTTTACCTCTCAAGGCAGAGAAAGATTAACCACAACTTATTATGAATATTCATTTATCTGTTTAATTTATTCGGCAGCGTCCCAAGCGGGACACAATGAGAGGCATATTTTAATCACTATCTTGTCACAATGTCATTTCATATTTGAAAAGAGGAAGAGATGGTCATTTAACTCACAAATAAAGTGCCATCTAATTAGATCAGACAAGGACAATGAGTTGCGATACTTAAACTCGGATAAAACAGAGAGACTACGGACATCTCAGAAAGGTCTGTGATAAGACTGAATGGTCAATTCAGCACTACCAAATGAGGTCTCCTTAGGTTATCTTTGATAAATTACTTTACTCTGCTGACACAAACAATACAGAACTGCCAAATCGCTCATATGCGCCATTGTCTGCGGTGGAGCGCAACCTTTTTCAGGCCGTGGTGAGCGACTTAAAAAGGGGCAGTGCTTTTTTATTTTGAGAACTTTGGTGAAAGAGACTGCAAAGTTTGTGTTGTAAGGCCAAAGCACTGAGATAGTTTTCTTTATGTGAGTATTTAAAGTCCTACTTAAAACAAATTTGTGTCCTCCCATGTGGCATGGCTTCTAAGACCCAGAAGATGAGATGCATCTGTACTCTAAATAAGGCTCCTTGAGGGCGCGATGAATCTCTGCATGGAGCAAAAACAGAGTGGCTTACATCCAAACACTAACGCAAGACAGTTATGCTGTATTCCCCTTCTCTTTATCACACTACACTAAATAGTATGCTACAGTAGGCCATACGGCTTAACATCAACACTCTCATTGAAATCAAATAAGTTATTGTTCTACGCGGGGAACTGAATCAGTTTTCCACCGAGGATTCTGTAGTGCGAACAAACAAGAGCAGCACAAAAAAATGTTTGAATACAAAAATAAAGTTATGATAAAAAGTATTGTGATTAATAAGGCCTCCACATACCCCACAGCCATTGAATGTCATCACTTAGTATTGCATGTGACTGGTGTTGTTGAAACAGTTTCATTTTCTCATGGGAGCTCCTTTCCATTGGTTTAAATGCAGTAAGCCAGCTGTTGACTAATGGTGATTCAAGCACTGTATATTCTTACTATATAACAGCACTGGGGAGCCATTGAGACATGGCCAAATAAAGCTGATTTTGAGAGATATCTGTCTCATACATTGATACGAAATGCACCTGCCAGTCACTCCAATATCCTTTGAACAAAATTATTGAAATGGGGTTCAATAAAGTAGATGTAAAAAGTGACAGATTTTTGATAAACTCTTTTTGATCAAATATCTTTTTTTGTGATTTCTGGGAACTTTGGCATGCTTCCTTTCACTTTTTGTACAACTCAACGGGGTTTCACTATAGGCTATAATGGCCCATGGAGATATTCTTCCACATTAAAATCATATTGTTATGGTGCTCAAAAATCTGCCAAAATCTCCATGATGTCCCTTGAGTTTTGATTTGAGCCTCTTCTTCTCCTTTCTCTGCTGGAAACCCCATGATCAGAGGAAACCCAGACACATTGATCCAAACTGAAACAAAATGTTTATTGTAAGGCTCTGTATTGAAAATAGGGTTTACATGGTGGAGTGTTGTCTATAAAAGTCATAAAAACAAAGGAGGGATGTGGCTCCCAGAGCGCTTGGACATTAGTGCAGGAAATGGAACAAGGTCAGAAAATTAAAAGTGCAATTTTCCGGTTCTCATTTTCCTAATTCATTACAGCTTAAGCTGTTCTCTGCTAAGGCTGGTCGGAAGGAAGGAAGAGGTTTTGGCTTCGACCAGTGGTCTCTTAGCAATACAAATCCGTTTGAACCAACGTGCTGGTGTCCTTGTGGCATCCTCCTTTTTTTCATTTTTTTTTCTTTTTTTTTTGAAGAATGGAGGCTTCAAGTTGTTGATGAACACACAATGAACCATGTTAGTTTAGAGCTGCTACTGCTGAGAAACTGACAATGAACGACAAGTCTGTAATTACAATAAAACTCAAAGGAAGAATGTAGCTTATTTACTTAGAGGGCTCTGAACTTCTTCGAAATGACTGTTGACTGATGCATTATGGCTGGGAATCCATAAAAAAAAAAAAAAAAAAAAATCATATAAATCTGTGATTTAATCACAGTAACATAACGGGTCAGCATTTTAGCACTTCCGGTACAATCATCCCAGTCAAAGAATTTTTTTAATGGGATTTTGTTTAAAATGCCAAGATAATTTTAAGTTTTATTCTACGACATAAATCACACCAGTAATACCCCACTCTTGACTTTTTAATTCTTCTACATACAGTATCGTGAAAAGGGCAGTTGGGACTAAAGACATTCATTGTCAGGGACATTAAACATCATCAAGCTGAACAGATGTACTATAGCCTTGTTGTGTTTATAATCACGCTCTTGCAAACTATTCTGATTCACACTTTCAGGGAAAATGTTTTTTAATAATGACTGAAAGAGTTGTCGGAATCTTAGTGGTGGAGACTAGATTGTTTATAGCCTACATTTAGCTTTTTGTTTCTGGCGATTGCATTTGGGCTTCAAAATTTATGGAAGTTGTGCTCATTTGTGGAAGTTATTTTATATTATTTTATTTAATAAAATTACAAGGTTAAAATTGCAAAAATTGCTTATTTTTTTGCAGTTAATTTTATTGAGAGATCTAGTGTGATGCTAACTTCCAGGTTGTTCTCCAAAAATACTTCATCCCTGGACCATTCAAATGCAAATATAGAATCAACATAATACAGAGAATAAAGAAAATAAAGTGTTCTGAATCAGAGAAAGATATGGAAAGAGCTACTTATATATTTTTCTATGCTATTCTGTGAAACATTCCTGCATTTGGATATAGCCTCCAACCATTTATTCAGCTAGTGGCATCATCAAATGAAGTCTACATTTTCTTCAATTATGCAAGCATTTTTAGTGTTTGGAAATGTAATAAAGTGAGTATAATTTTAGGAGAACAGTGTCATACACACTGAAAATGAATTTTGTTACCCTCCAAGCATTTAGGTCATGTTTCCCAGGAAATCCATCCACCTTATTCCTGACAAACTTACTGCGTTTTGAATTATGTGTGGCACTTCCGGTTTGGGGAACTTTCATTCAAAAAGGCTAAAACGAATCATTTCAAATCATAAGGTTGCCCTACAAATATAGCTGATCCGTCAGTTTGACTGGATGAGCTGCCAATTTTCCTTTGTGATTTATTTTCAGACATCAAGAGAATAACGTTATACTTGGTATTTTAACGTGACACTTTATAATGAGAATACTGAATCTATGGCGAGAGTTCTTTTCAGTCGCTGATTTCTTTTCCTCATGATGATTTTAGTTTTTTCCTTTGCAATCTGCTGTAAAAGTATGAAAAAGACAACATATATGGCACATTTGTGGTCTTCTCTCCCGAAATTTAATTTACGATATTCCATTAATAATTCATTGGAATGCACAAAGAATCTCTCGTTATTCTCCTCAAATCCTCATGTTTCTTTCCAGGTTTGTTTTCACAGGTAAATGCAATTTATAATCTGTCAAAATGACGGAAATCACTTTGATAAAGTGTCATGTAATGAAGAAGTTAAAGAGCCTTAATAGATATACTATATATATATATATATGTTGCCAACTACAGTGATATTTAACCAAAGACTCGCACTTTTGGGGATATTTTTGGTCTGTTTAAAAGTACCTTGTTGATTCTTTTAACTTTTAAATTTCATTTTAATATTCGATGGTTGAAAGGTGAGTCGATTAATGCAATCTCATTGTGACACTTTTAACATATTGCGTTCATAGCACGAGCCTTTCACTGACTGTTTACAGCTTAATGGAAGTTACACACATAATTCACGCAAAGCATCATGGGGCGTAGGAATAAGGTATATAAAAACCATTGAAGTGTCAAACTTCAATGCTACCTTAGTCAGGGCATGAAATTTCCACCACTTCTCAATAAACAGACTCTCCGGGAGTCATTACCATCATCTTCATTTTATTTATGAAATCTTGCTTTTATTGTACAATGGAAATCCTTAGATGATTTTGTGACAAGTTTTGAACTATTTATCTTAATATTTTCTTTAGTGGAGCAAACAAATAAATAAAAATCTGGCAACTGTCTTAAAATGTAAGTTTCTCAATATTAACCTCTTGTTAATTGAACTTTTGTATAAAAAGCGAAATCACTCCACCCCCCCCCCCCCCCATTTCATCTGTCTAGTGCTTGTATATAGTAGTTTCCTCCTGTATAGTCAACTAAATTAAGAAAGAGCTCTTATCAGCAGCTATCAAGATTTCCACTCTGTAAAGACCCCCCAACTTCACTAACATGTTACATATGGCACACATGTTTGCTATTACAGCCATTTTCCTAAGCCACACACTTCTGTGCTCTTGCAAATGAGAGGTTCACAGCCCCGCTTCGTCACCACTTGCCTCCGATTCGTAGACTCCGGTTGGCAAAAAGCTGGATAGGATGCGAATACAGTTTTTTCCCTCCCCATCTGATATACATTGGAGGTAATATAACTTGCGTAGATCAAGCAATATATTTCAGTAGAAATCAGCGATGGAGCTTTGAGGTCGATTGTGATGTCTTTGATTGCTTGTTAATTTTGTGGTCCTTTGTTACATCTCTGAAGTTGATTCTTTTCTCCTTTTTTTTGCTAAAATATGTCGGAGACAGTAAATCTACAAAGTAAAACATTTATAATAAATCCCATTAAAAAATAATAATTTAGATTTTATGGTGACTTTAAACAATGGCACTTGAATGATGATTATTTTTTTTTCTGAACTTTGTTCAGGTGATTCCAATGCAGGACATAAAATATGGTGAACATTAAAATATCCCAATCCAAGACAAAATGTAATGCCACAATTGTCGAAACTTTCCAGTTGCTTACAGCTTGGAGATGAGATGGGCCCTCTTGGCATCCTCCTTCTGGCAGTGTCTTTGCACACAAGTATCTGAGCTATCCTGTGCCAGCTCTTAAACACAATCCTCCAATGCTACTCTGGGTTTGGCACGGGCCTGGAATTGGGGACCAGAGCTAAATAACTCCAGACTCTCTAAGCATTTGAAGGGCAACATTTCTGATGTACGGAGCGAGAATCGGGGGCCTGTGTTTTCCAACCAGACTGATAAGGCTATTAAAGATGTTTTTGAGGCGCTGTTTCTGTCGTGAAACAGAACGTGGCCAGCTAGTGGGAGAAAAAGCAATCCTTTTGTTATTGAGAGGACAGAAGGATTTCTTGAGGCCTTTGCCTCTTTTGTAATCGCATCCAGACTCTGTTTGATTATGATATGTGAGTTATCGCATCACTGAAATCCCTAAAGTGGCTTATGGTCTTATAGGTGACATTTGAGGTTGCATTGGCCTGTGTATTGTCAATACACTGCCTGTGCACCAACAGTTATTTAATGTGATGATATGTTACAGCGCCGTAAAAGAGATGGTTTAGTTTAGAGTATCAATTGGCCCCTGCAACCATAAAAGATTTATTATATTGTTTTTACCTATAGGAATTGCACAGCTACACAACTTGGTGGTTTTAACTCTTTTATGCACCTTACACTTCATTTAATATGAATATATAATTTTATAATGCATATTACTTCTATGAAATGCTGAGACACAATTAAAAAAAAAGACTGGACTAAATCTACAGACATAACAGTTTATGACTTTATTTAGAGGCAAGTATGAGTTTATGGATGTTGTTTTTGAAAGGATTCTACTTTGGCAAAAATCCCCCTTTAGAACAGGCATTCAATTCAGCGGACCCTGCGCATGTGATCTGGCCCCTGCCACACAATACAGTCCCTTAGGGCATGTAAATAGCCATCATTCAGTCATGTTCAAAATGACAGACAACACAGCCATGCACTGGGGTGAAAAGTCGTGACTCTCTCAACCCTGTCCCAGCAAGACACTATGTTAGTCACATGACCTCAGAAGGTTCATTTAAGTTTTGGTGGCTCGCATAATATTAATCATTCAAACAGGTTGTATTTAGATAATTTGCATGTCTGTAATAGTAGATTTACTGAAGGGATGTATTGTACTCAAAAAAATACATTCTATGTGACATGAAATGTGTAATGCATTTTGTTTTGTGTTTATTTTTTTATTTGCTTGCTTGCACAATAAATTCAGCGTTATCAATAAAGTCATTTGAGTCCTGTGAAATACAACCGTTTACAATTTTGACTAATTATTAAAATGCATGTCATTCCTCACAGGTATTCTTGATATGCAGTGAAGGACAGTTTCATGAGCTCAGAGAGCACATTTTGGCGGCGAGCATCTTTTAGCACCCTGCCCAGATGGCGCACGGCGATCGGATGTGGGGGAGCCACCAGCAAATATGTTTCCACATTTAAACTACGGAAGAGGAAAGGAGTGTCGATCAAAGAGCCAGATCTCCGAGACAGGTACCAATTACTCTCTGGATCAGATATTTACCACGAGGCCTTTGTGTGCCTTTCATATTGCAGACAGTTTAAGGAAAGGCTGTCTTTGATCAGACTGATAAGCCATGGTGTATGCCAACACACGCATGTACACTCTAACACGCTGTGGCACACACACACACACACACACACACTAACGCATGCTAAAATGCACTCAGCGCCACATGTGCAGCCAATTAGCAGCCGAGTGTTTATGGGGGATCCAGATGAGTTTCAAACAGGGCACGCTGCTCGGCAGACTTTGATGGCTTACAGCTTTAACCTGCTCTCATCACACTGTTAGAGTAGGAATGAATGGAAATGTTGTTGAAACGTTTGCTTTGGTTTAAGGGTCTTTAGAGATGGCGTGGGTTGAGCAGGCTAGAATCGCCGCCGCATGCCAACTCCTGGAGTCATGCATTTTCGACATGGAGCTTGATGTGGAATATTTGTGTAAAAAAGTTACTTTTTGTTTACCATTTTCCTTTGAATCACTGTTCTCAGAAAGCTAGCCATCTAGCTTGTTCTAGCTAGAATTGTTCTAGCTAGGTGTAATGTCTTTGTATGATTTGTTAAGTTATTTATTATTTATGGACAGCAGTTTGGTCCATTTTAATGGTTCTGAAAGTGCTTTATAAATAAAAGTTGAGTTGAGTAGAACAAGCTTAGTAGAGCCATAAATTCACTTGCTCTAGTGATTGATTCCATATCCACTGAATCCTCTGATACTGTTTTGCAACAAAGCTTAATACATTGTCTCAATTTTGCCTCTAAACCCTGCTTCCCAACCATGTAGTTGATGACTGCTCCTACAGGATACAGGGATTACAATCCAGCACGGTGGGAGTCAGATTGAAGTACAATTCCAAAATCCTCCTGACAGGCATTCAAAGTTTATCGGGGCCTGAATTTGCGCCACACCTACTGTAATCTGGAACCTTTTATCAGATTAAGTCTGATTTTTTGTTAAAATGATGGCTGACACAGCATCAAAGTGGCCATTTTCTTGTCCCAGGTTTTGCACATCTGTCCTTTATGGTGCCATGTTGTTGTTGTTGTTTTTCTCCTGAGGGATTAAAGGCCGATTTAAGAGCTCATTTCTTGGAGTGGACATGCTAATCTGATGGAGGATGATGCTGTATGCTATGCGGCCATGGAGTGCACAGGTGGGTCGAATGTGCTGTCTTGCATCTGTTGCATCCTGGTATGACCTGCAAACTCTTTCGATATTAACAAGTCGAGGAAAACTACAACCAATATGTGAAGAGTTCAGATGCAAAAGCCTCTAAATGCCATTTGAAATTTTCTTCTTTAATGATGATTTTTATCAAACTTGTATATTTAAGTTCAGTAATTTCACTTAAATAACAATTAATAGGTAATTATCATTGCCATTTAATTGAAATTACTGAACTGAAATATACAAGTTTGATAAAAATCATCATTAAAGAAGAAAATTTCAAATGGCATTTAGAGGCTTTTGCATCTGAACTCTTCATGTGTTTTCTATGTATAATTGTTAAATGATGACAGAAAAGTAAATCATGCACAGTCAAGACTGTCATATTTCAACTAACTTCACCTCGACAGAAGAATAGAACATCACATTATTATATGCACATATTTTATGTATTGTGTGTGTTTGATGCCCAGGAGATCTCATTTGGTGGCTTCTCCACTGATCCCGACTGCTCTTGTTGGTTATCAGAGACGGGTTCGCGTTCTTCAGATCAGTCCATCCAAAATGGACTTTGAAGTCTGTGCCCCGTAAGGAGACAATGGTCTCAGGGCGACTGTGCTCTGGGATTTGTCGGACCTGAATGGAATACGTCAGCACGAGTAATGATAAGGCCTTTTAAATTGACCTTGAGAAATTGTTTGAGAAATTTAAAATTGTTTGATAACACAATAGGTAAGAAATGGAAAAATCAAAGGTATATTTTGTACTCAATACAACATAAACAAAATCGACAGCATTTTTGGCATAAGGTTGATTCATTTCGACTCATATTTGCTTTAATTTTAAATTATATTTAAATGTTAAGGCATTTAAAATAGAAGTGAATGTGGCAGGTTTCAAATTAGAAATGTTATAGCACTTCGATTAAATCTTCTCTGAAAATGTATATTT